>NC_143042.1:31671000-31836500 GCF_057628025.1 Oncorhynchus mykiss
CTCACACCAATTCTTAAAAATGAGGTATTCTGTGGTTGTTGTCCAGTGTATGTCCAAATGTTGTTGTGTGGAATTCATCATGGGGTATCTCCAAGAGAAATGGGCCATGTGTGGTGATGTAACCGTTAATGACTGAGGTTCCGTTTTCGATCTGGTGAAAGGAGGTGTGAGTGGTTAATAATGGGGATGTAAATAATTGCATTAGGGAAAGTGACTCTTGCTTCCTTGTACATTGATGCAATCTGTTTGATTGATGTTTTGTATGGGTCACTATCCATATTGTTTATGCCCACCGAGAGAACCACTATGCTGGTGTATAAATGAACCTCTGTTTTCTCCAGAACCTTTGTGAAATGGTAAAATGTTGCTCCAGGATAACTGTCGACTTGTATGTTTGGGTTATGAAATTTAGGGATTCTATTAACATTTGAGTCTCCCAAGACTAGTATTGGTTTATTTCCTTTAAAATTCCAATCCACCACCTTGCCTTTTGGTCTGTTTTTATGGCACAATGTTTTCTGAAGGGTTGCTGGGGTTGGGGGTTGATGCTGGGGCTGAGGCTGGGGTTGGGGGTTGATGCTGGGGCTGAGGCTGGGGTTGGGGTTGATGCTGGGGTTGAGTCTGGGGTTGGGGGTTGATGCTGAGGCTGGGGTTGGGGGTTGATGCTGGGGCAGAGGCTGGGTTTGGGGGTTGATGCTGGGGCTGAGGCTGGGGTTGGGGGTTGATGCTGGGGCTGGGGTTGGGGGTTGATGCTGGGGCTGAGGCTGGGGTTGGGGTTGATGCTGAGGCTGGTGTTGGGGGTTGATGCTGGGGTTGAGTCTGGGGTTGGGGGTTGATGCTGAGGCTGGGGTTGGGGGTTGATGCTGGGGCAGAGGCTGGGGTTGGGGGTTGATGCTTGGGCTGAGGCTGGGGTTGGGGTTGATGCTGGGGCTGAGGCTGGGGTTGGGGGTTGATGCTGAGGCTGGGGTTGGGGTTGGGGTTGATGCTGGGGCTGAGGCTGGGATGAGTATGTTGAGGCGCCAGTTATACAGGGGTCTCGGACTGGCAGTGACATGGTGTCTTTTTGGGAGGGCTCAGATTGGTTGTTTTTGGGATATTGCCCATTGTTTGTCCATTAATCGTCATTTGCCCCTGGAACTGCCCAGTCCTAGTCTCACCCCCTGATGTGGCGCCTCCTGTTGGTGAGAGCGATAGAGGTGAAATCCTTTCCAAGATTTTAGAGAGAGTAACATCTCTGTCTCAACAATACTGTCAGTCTCCATCTAGCAGTTACAGAGAGGAACATCTCTGTCTGTACTGTCAGTCTCCCTCAAGTAGTTAGAGAGAGTAACATCTCTGTCTCTACAATACTGTCAGTCTCCATCTAGCAGTTACAGAGAGGAACATCTCTACAATACTGTCAGTCTCCATCTAGCAGTTACAGAGAAGCATTTCACAAGCATTTCGCTTCACCCGCAATAACATCTGCTAAATATGTGTATGTGACCTACTATTACCATTCCATCACCATTCCACTACCATTCTGTTTACCATTCCACTACCATTCTGTTTACCATTCCACTACCATTCTGTTTACCATTCCACTACCATTCTGTTTACCATTCCACTACCATTCTGTTTACCATTCCACTACCATTCCACTACCATTCCACTACCATTCCATCACCATTCCACTACCATTCCACTACCATCCCACTACCATTCTGTTTACCATTCCATCACCATTCTGTTTACCTTTCCATCACCATTCCACTAACATTCTGTTTACCATTCTATCACCATTCCACTACCATTCCACTACCATTCTGTTTACCATTCCACTACCATTCCATCACCATTCCATTACCATTCCATCACCATTCCACTACCATTATGTTTACCAATCCACTACCATTCCATCACCATTCCATTACCAATCCACTACCATCCCACTACCATTCTGTTTACCATTCCACTACCATTCCACTACCATTCCATCACCATTCCATCACCATTCCACCACCATTCCACTACCATTATGTTTACCATTCCACTACCATTCCACTACCATTCCATCACCATTCCATTACCATTCCACTACCATTCCACTACCATTCTGTTTACTATTCCATTACCATTCCACTACCATTCCACTACCATTTCATCACCATTCCATTACCATTCCACTACAATTCTGTTTACCATTCCACTACCATTCCACTACCATTCCATCACCATTCCACTACCATTCCACTACCATTCCACTACCATTCTGTTTACCATTCCATTACCATTCCACTACCATTCCACTACAATTCCATCACCATTCCACTACCATTCTGTTTACCATTCCACTACCATTCCACTACCATTCCATCACAATTCCACTACCATTATGTTTACCATTCCACTACCATTCCATCACCATTCCACTACCATTCTGTTTACCATTCCACTACCTTTCCATCACCATTCCACTACTATTCCATCACCATTCCATTACCATTTGTCGTGGAAATGTCCTCTATTTACCAAATCATGGGAGCAAACCACACACACAAGTCAGAGTTAGTTATCAAAGTCCATCTTTAATTATATGAGCTCTATCACAACCCTGTGACTCTCAGATTGATTCAGTGTCTCCCAGTGAATCCTCTGAGAGCCCCCTTACAATGCAACTGAGTTCCTTTAATAGCAAAGACACACATAGTCAGACAGCATAGACATAACTCATCGTTCAGCTTTGTCTCCTTTCCCAAACCCATGAAACTATAAACCAAATCCTCCATATCAACAGGCATATATCAAATTGTCATTTAGATACAACCCACTCTAAATACAAACTCCTGGACAAACTCACGGAGAGGAGGGTGAGGCTATAGGTTAAGATAGAAACAACATAAGAGGGAGCATAGAATGATTCCAGACACTGCAACCTTCCTTTCCCCACTATGGGAAAGGTAGAGAGTGAAAGATATGTTTACACATGATGACACTTTGACCTCTCCCCTCTCAGCGGCCATGCAACTTAGTCTTGACATAGAACAGATACTGCAACCCTGCCCACAGTATTATACAAAAATACCATTCTGATGAGAATTAACTTACACACATTTGATAAATATAAAACATCTTACATATGTTACCAACAAATTCTGAATCTTCCCTAACACATTCCACAACCATTCCACTACCATTCTGTGCACTATTCCATCACCATTCCATCACCATTCCACTACCATTCCATCACTATTCCATTACCATTCCACTACCATTCCATTACCATTCCATCACCATTCCATTACCATTCCACTACCATTCCATCACCATTCCATTACCATTCCACTACCATTCCATTACCATTCCATCACCATTCCATTACCATTCCACTACCATTCCATCACCATTCCATTACCATTCCACTACCATTCCATTACCATTCCATCACCATTCCATTACCATTCCACTACCATTCCATCACCATTCCATTACCATTCCATCACCATTCCATTACCATTCCATCACCATTCCACTACCATTCCATCACCATTCCATCACCATTCCATTACCATTCCATCACCATTCCATCACCATTCCATTACCATTCAATCACCATTCAATCACCATTCCATCACCATTCCATTACCATTCTGTTTACCATTCCATCACCATTCCATCACCATTCCATTACCATTCCATCACCATTCCATCACCATTCCATCACCATTCCATCACCATTCTGTTTACCATTCCATCACCATTCCATCACCATTCCATTACCATTCCATCACCATTCCATCAACATTCCATCACCATTCCATCACCATTCCATCACCATACCATTACCATTCTGTTTACCATTCCATCACCATTCCATCACCATTCCACTACCATTCCATTACAATTCCATCAGCATTCCATCACCATTCCATCACCATTCCATCACCATTCCATCACCATTCCACTACCATTCCATTACCATTCCATCACCATTCCATCACCATTCCATTACCATTCCATTGCCATCCACTTCCAGTTCTTTACTAAAAATGTATGTATTTGTTACATTTGACTGTATAAAACCTAACAGTACTACTGATTTCACTGAGAGTGAGGCAGATATATATTATTACTGTGTAAAACCTAGCAGTTCTACTGGTTTCACTGAGAGTGAGGCAGATATATATATATATTACTGTGTAAAACCTAGCAGTTCTACTGATTTCACTGAGAGTGAGGCAGATATATATTATTACTGTGTAAAACCTAGCAGTACTACTGATTTCACTGAGAGTGAGGCAGATATATATTATTACTGTGTAAAACTGTTACTGTAATTCAATGATGCCAATGTGTTTTCATTAATTGAAAACCTTAATCTATTTTATGAGAATTTGTAAGATTCTTGTTTGCATAAAATAGACGGAGACCAGTCTTTTCAATAATAGGTAACAGAATTTATTCTCGGAGCGCGCTGCCACTTCACCACGAGCAACAGTTTATATACAATAACATCACGTAATTTCATTGTTTTAACAGAAACCCTCCTCTCGACAGGGACAAAGTGAGGTGAAAAGTTAATTCTAACTTACTAACACACTCCCAGGTAACTTTGACCCCTCAACATTATTCATCACCACTGAGCTGACAGTTCTAATTAACAGACATCTTAGGAATGCACTCACTGTCTTATCTAAAAACCCCAGAGCTAAGTTTATGTAGGTTAAACCATAGGTTAACTACCTTATCTGTTTACACAGTCCACAACCCATTAGTTTCTTCCAAGTTGGAATGGTGTTCATTAACTTTAATTACTCCTTGTCCGTGTCTCACAATCCCTTCTTATGAACTCATATTGTTAGTCAGATATAATAAAACAGAGTATAAGTTTACTTAGTTACAGTTCTATTTTAAATGGGGAAATTGTTTATTCATTTATTCATAATAATTCTAACAATCCACCCTAAAAATGACTAAACAATTCATTCCATCATTTAACACTAAAAGGAAATTTCAATGATATCCTAAGAATAAGACAAACCAATACACGTATGGAAACACGATCAACGCCCGTGACTGTTTTAACCTACATCAGAATCATAACACTTCTAATCAGGATTTTCGTTACAATCGTCATTTCAAAACAGTCCATACATTGAAATATGAATAACCTAAATCTCCTAAACATCAAATATTGTCTCGTCAACATAATTAAAAGATCCGGATTCCTCCACTGGACCCGGGGTCCTGTATTCATCATTCCACTGGTCAGAGCTTAGAATGGGTCCATATTTCACCATCTGAAGTGTCATTGATTTCTCCAGAGTCCTAGAAATGAGAACGTTCCCGCACGGAATCAAAACACATCCGCACAAAACTAACACAGTCAAACAGGTGAAGGTAGCCCATAACACAATAATCATAACATTTTTCCATCTTCCAAACACACTGTCGACCCAATTAGTCAGAGAAGTATCCACCCCTGAGTTCACTGCCAACTCGTGAGCTATGGTGTGTAAACCAGCCAAGGCCTTGGTCACCGATCCATCCGGAGCTGTATTATTTGGGATGAATGTACAGCACATCGACCCGAATAGCACGCAAACCCCACCCTTTTCTGCTCTTTATATATCTAGCACGATTTTATTCTGCCAAGCCATTAGTGTCACAAATATTACCGACGTTGGCTCCCCTTCTGGTTCAGGTGGCGCTCGGCAGTCGTCGCCGCCGGTCTACTAGCTGCCACCGATCCTTTGTTCTGTGTTCGTTTGGTTTTGTCTAATTGGTTTCACCTGTTCCTTGTTTGGTTGTTAGGGTGGGGTTATTTAAGTTTGTTTAGCCCGCTTCTGTTTGTGCGGGCTTGTTCTACTGTATTTGTGAGAGGTGTTAGTGTTTTGTTGGGTTTTTTCCCTGTCCTGGTATTTTACCTAAGGGTACTATTTGTTTTGATAGTTATGCCTGTGTTGGGTATATACTATTTTGATTTTGGACATTAAAGTTTTTCCCGCATCCTTTGCTCTCTGCGCCTGACTCCACACACATTCACTCATTGTGCGTTGCAATTAGGCTGGTCGCTTCGGTCTGTTCTGCCAATCCTTTTATTGCATCTCTAGTATAATTGTTGAAGCGCTGTTGATTATAATAGATATAATTGATCCAATCCACATTCTTATTGAGAGTGGACCACCAAAAAATACTTGACTCTAATCCTGCCCAGATCTGATTTCTAGCCTTGAACTCGTCTGGCACCCCTCGTGGAACCCCAATGTTGTCAATATAAACTCTATCATCAAAAGACCCAGACGGAATACTTTGTTTCACCCGTTTAGCCAACTTCATGTCATGGTGTCGAATGAGTGTGAAAGGCATTCCCAAATGTACCAGTGCACATACCCCTGTCCAATTAGCAGGTAAAATCGGCCATAATGTCATTCCCCCACACAACCACCAGATATCAGCCCTGGGCCTCCTTATCTTACTGAAATCCCCAGAACTCAACCAGTCTGCCAGATTACTCATCACCCCATCAGTAGTAATATTCTCTGTCACATTGCAGGTACTGACTTCCCCTACATACAGTGCCTTGCGAAAGTATTCGGCCCCCTTGAACTTTGCGACCTTTTGCCACATTTCAGGCTTCAAACATAAAGATATAAAACTGTATTTTTTTGTGAAGAATCAACAACAAGTGGGACACAATCATGAAGTGGAACGACATTTATTGGATATTTCAAACTTTTTTAACAAATCAAAAACAGAAAAATTGGGCGTGCAAAATTATTCAGCCCCTTTACTTTCAGTGCAGCAAACTCTCTCCAGAAGTTCAGTGAGGATCTCTGAATGATCCAATGTTGACTTAAATGACTAATGATAATAAATACAATCCACCTGTGTGTAATCAAGTCTCCGTATAAATGCACCTGCACTGTGATAGTCTCAGAGGTCCGTCAAAAGCGCAGAGAGCATCATGAAGAACAAAGAACACACCAGGCAGGTCCGAGATACTGTTGTGAAGAAGTTTAAAGCCGGATTTGGATACAAAAAGATTTCCCAAGCTTTAAACATCCCAAGGAGCACTGTGCAAGCGATAATATTGAAATGGGAGGAGTATCAGGCCACTGCAAATCTACCAAGTCCTGGCCGTCCCTCTAAACTTTCAGCTCATACAAGGAGAAGACTGATCAGAGATGCAGCCAAGAGGCCCATGATCACTCTGGATGAACTGCAGAGATCTACAGCTGAGGTGGGAGACTCTGTCCATAGGACAACAATCAGTCGTATATTGCACAAATCTGGCCTTTATGGAAGAGTGGCAAGAAGACAGCCATTTCTTAAAGATATCCATAAAAAGTGTCGGTTAAAGTTTGCCACACACCACCTGGGAGACACACCAAACATGTGGAAGAAGGTGCTCTGGTCAGATGAAACCAAAATTGAACTTTTTGGCAACAAAACGTTATGTTTGGCGTAAAAGCAACACAGCTGAACACACCATCCCCACTGTCAAACATGGTGGTGGCAGCATCATGGTTTGGGCCTGCTTTTCTTCAGCAGGGACAGGGAAGATGGTTCAAATTGATGGGAAGATGGGTGGAGCCAAATACAGGACCATTCTGGAAGAAAACCTGATGGAGTCTGCAAAAGACCTGAGACTGGGACAACAAGACAATGATCCAAAACATAAAGCAAAATCTACAATGGAATGGTTCAAAAATAAACATATCCAGGTGTTAGAATGGCCAAGTCAAAGTCCAGACCTGAATCCAATCGAGAATATGTGGAAAGAACTGAAAACTGCTGTTCACAAATGCTCTCCATCCAACCTCACTGAGCTCGAGCTGTTTTGCAAGGAGGAATGGGAAAAAATGTCAGTCTCTCGATGTGCAAAACTGATAGAGACATACCCCAAGCGACTTACAGCTGTAATCGCAGCAAAAGGTGGCGCTACAAAGTATTAACTTAAGGGGGCTGAATAATTTTGCACGCCCAATTTTTCAGTTTTTGATTTGTTAAAAAAGTTTGAAATATCCAATAAATGTCGTTCCACTTCATGATTGTGTCCAACTTGTTGTTGATTCTTCACAAAAAAATACAGTTTTATATCTTTATGTTTGAAGCCTGATATGTGGCAAAAGGTCGCAAAGTTCAAGGGGGCCGAATACTTTCGCAAGGCACTGTATTTCCCATAAGCACTATACCAGGCCAGACAGTAATAATCTCCTCTTGCCACTGTGAAAGGAGGAAGCCCAGATTTCAGAGGAACATGTGGATATAAATAGTGTAAATCCACACAACTGTTATTATCTGGCTTTCCTGCTTCCATGAATAGCTTTACTATACAGGCCATTCCCTTAGGTGAATTAATTCCATTTAATGGAAAAGTAATGGTTGTCAACTGAGGTTTTACAGTTGCACAAACATAGCATTCGTCTTTAGCTACTGATCTGGCCGTATATTGAATCCACTCTAACCAGAGGTTGGAATCTCTAAACCCAGTCTCCAACTCTATCACCTCTTTCAAGTATTTTGTCTCAACTATTTGCACTGGTCCTTGACCCTGGATGATTATACTAGGAATACCAGTTGTGTTAGGGAGACTGATTAAACTCCGGCTGCCCATAGCATCCTTCCCAGCTTTTACCTCTGTCACCTGGAACTGTACCATAGTATCTGATAAAGACTGATCAAAACCAACATACCATAATCCAAGATCCTGGATCTTTACAGTTTTAATGGTAATTCGTACCTTTATACTATACCACCCCTGTTCCGGAAAACAGAAAACTCCCACCTTTACTAAACTCCATCTGTTCCCATATTGAGTGTGTGGGTTGACATAGCCACCCTTCTCAGTGTGAGCTATGACTTGATTCCATGAATTACACGGTGATTTGCACAAATACCTTCCCCAGTGAACCATTGTTCTAGACTGCCAAGGAGTGAAAGACCCCAATTGGTCTATATAGAACTCAACTGAGATATCCTTCCCCAACTCCACTCTCACTACCTTACTATTCAGTTTCAGTGACCATTTAAAATGCTTTGGTAAAATCTAATTTCCCTCGTCTACCATATGAGTCCAGTTACCCTTTTTGGCCTCCTCGGGGGGTTCATGATGTATCAGGAGCATGGCTCCCACAACCATATAGCTCAGGATGGCCAGCCCACCTATAAAGCCCCACCCTCTCCTAGAGAACACATCATCAGCAAGAGGCCAAAACACACCTCCACTTCAATGAACGCTCACAGCGGGGAAAGGTCGGGTATAAGGGAAGTCTTCAGTAGGAGTGTAACCCCCGTATCCTGTTGATACAGTTCTGCCCGGTTGAATCTGGTGTGCCACCTCCTTCTGTAGTTCTCCTGTTGGGCATAAAACCTTTGACATACAGTTTTGGTTAACCTCTTGATCCTACTTGAGACGCAGACGTCTCAACTAGGCACCTGGAAATGCAAATGCGCTACGCTAAATGCTAAATGTACTCGTTAAAACTCAAACGTTCATTAAAATACACATGCAGGGTATTGAATTAAAGCTACACTCGTTGTGAATCTAGCCAACAAGTCAGATTTTTAAAATGCTTTTCGGCGAAAGCATGAGAAGCTATTATCTGATAGCATGCAACCCCCGAAATACCCAAAGGGGACGTAAACAAAATAATTAGCGTAGCCGGCGCTACACAAATAGCAGAAATAAAATATAAAACATTCATTACCTTTACTACATTCTTTGTTGGCACTCCTATATGTTCCATAAACATCACAATTGGGTCTTTTTCCCGATTAAATCCGTCCATGTATGCTCAAAATATCCATTTGTATAGCCTGTCTGGTTCAGGAAAAAAGCTCTCTTCCAACATGCAACGTCATTTTTTAAAATTATATATGTTGCCTATATTCTTTGACAAAACACTTCAACCTACTTTTGTAACCCAACTTTAGGTATTTGTAAACGTTAATAAGCGATCAAATTGATCACTGGGCGGCCTGTATTCAATAGCAGCTACTCAAGAAAACAATGTCCATTTTTCTCTCTTCAAGAGAGACAAAATCGATTGTTGTAGGCTGGATGGAATGACGGTTCTATTGGTCATGTCTCAAAGGATTTTTGTCAATGAAAATGAAGTTTTTGGCGACATCGTGTGGAAGCTGTAGGAATGGCCATATTTAATTTGGTGTCCTTTAAACAATACATGCAAGGGGAGCATGGATATTATTTTCAGCTTTCAGTGACCAGTTTTTCTTGCGCTTTTCGATGAAACACACGCTCTGTTATAGTCACAGCCGTGATTTAACCAGTTTTAGAAACTTCAGAGTGTTTTCTATCCACACATACTAATCATATGCATATACTATATTCCTGGCATGAGTAGCAGGACGCTGAAATGTTGCGCAATTTTTAACAGAATGTTCGAAAAAGGAGGGGGGAGACTGAAGAGGTTTTAATGAACAACCTTTTCATGTGATCAACCATACTGCTTTCCACTTCTACATCTGCTATATCTGCTCGTTCCCATCGTCCTAATTGGGGCATCCTATAGGGTCTGCCAAAAACCTTCTCAAATGGAGACAATCCCTCCCTATCAGGGGTTATCCTAATAGTCATCAACACTATAGGCAAGCATTTTACCCAGTTCATCCCAGTAGTTAGGTGTGTTTTCCTTAATCTATTTTTTACAGATTGATTCATGCGCTCAATAAGGCCAGCGCACTGCGGATGATAAGAACAATGTTTCTTCATATTTATATTCCATTTCTGACCTATATTATCAATTACTTGATTAGAAAAATGGGAACCCTTGTCGCTATAAATAGTTTCTGGCAGTCCAAATCTCGGGATAATCTCCTGACATAATGCTCTAGCCACTGTTTCTGTGTCTGCTGAGGATGTAGGAAACGCCTGTATCCATTTGGTGTATTTATCAATAATTGTTAAACACCACTTCTTATTTTCATTTTTAGTTAATTCAATGAAGTCCATTTCCAATTGTTGGAATGGGTACTTAGCTGCAGGGTATTCTCCCTGTGGTGCCCTTACTTTACCTTGGTGAGTACTCTGTGCGCATATAACACAACGTGAACAAAAGTTTTTAAAATAGTTAGTTATTCCATAAGCTTCAAAGTGTTGTCTAACTAAACCTATCATACCCCCTGTTGATACATGGCTTTGCCCATGTAACAATATAGCAACATATTTCAATAGTGACTGAGGTAAAATAGGTAGTTCCTCTTTGTGGCAGACTCCTCCTTTATCAACGGCTCCCATTTTGACCCATCTAGCAATTTCTTTAATGGGGGCTCTGAGCTGACTTTCCTTTAGTATCTCTGTGTCAATATTAACTTCCTCCTTTAAGTGTGAGTCTGTATGTGTGTATAGTTTTTCACCCGCTTTCTTAGCTTCCTCATCTGCCCGTCTATTACCAATGCTAATGCTGTCCATTCCTTTAGTATGTGCCTCAATGCTAATGCTGTCCATTCCTTTAGTATGTGCCTCAATGCTAATGCTGTCCATTGCTTTAGTATGTGCCTCACATTTACATATTGCTACTTTCTTTGGTAGTAAAACTGCCTCCAGTAAATAATAGAATAATAGAATAATAGACCACTGACTGTAAACACAGGGGCGTCACCTCATCGAGACGGGAGGAATAATAGACCACTGACTGTAAACACAGGGGCATCACCTCATCGAGACGGAAGGAATAATAGACCACTGACTGTAAACACAGGGGCGTCACCTCATCGAGACGGGAGGAATAATAGACCACTGACTGTAAACACAGGGGCATCACCTCATCGAGACGGAAGGAATAATAGACCACTGACTGTAAACACAGGGGCATCACCTCATCGAGACGGGACGAATAATAGACCACCGGCTTATTCTTCCCTCTGTGTCTCTGAGTCAACACTGATGTCATGAATCCCTCCCTACAATCCACAGTCTGTGTGAATTCACGGTCATACCTAGGGAATGCCAGAATAGTTTCAGATATCAATAGCTGTTTAATAGCCACAAACTGTTTCTCCGCCTCTTTTGTCCATACTATTTAGTCTTTAGCTGTCATAGCCTTACCATAGATCAAATTACTAAGTAACCCTGTATGCAATGCAAAGTGTGGGACCCATGCTCTACAATAGTTAATCATTCCCAAGAAACTCATCATCTGTTTTTTGTTCAATGGTTTGGGTGCTTCTAGAATGGCTGTCTTCCTGGTTGAATTGAGAGTCCTCCCTTCCTGGGTTATGGTGTGTCCTAAATAGATAACTTGTTTCTGCCAGAGCTGTAACTTCCTCTAATTAACTTTGTGACCTTGGTCAGCTAAGGAGAGGAACAGAGCAAGAGTATCCTCTTTACAGGCCTCCTGTGAGGAGTTAGACAACAGGATATCATCCACGCATGTCAAAATTTGACTTCCCTGGGGAGGGTCGAATTTTCCAAGATTCCTAGTACTAGCCTGATTGTAGATAGTGGGGCTTTCCAAGTAACCTTGGACTAACCAACGATAAGTCAATTTTTTTCCTATAAATGTGAACCCGAACCACCCCTGGCTGTCTGGGTGTAATGGAATACTAAAGAAAGCATTAGCAAGGTCTGTCACAGTAAAGTAAGCATTCTCAGGCTTCAGCTGGTTTAACAGAGTATGCGGATCTGGTACACAAGGTGTTCTTGGTATCACACTGTTATTGACCCCCTGTAGGTCCATTACCATCCTCCAGTCAGTGTGGTATCACACTGTTATTGACCCCCTGTAGGTCCATTACCATCCTCCAGTCAGTGCTAGGGAATGCCTTCTTTACTGGAAAAAGAGGAGAGTTACAGAACGCTTCATCCCCCGGTATGATAACCCCTCCCTTTCTTAACTGTTCAAAAGAGGGTGTTATCCTTTAATCGCTTCCGGCTTTAATGGGTATTGTTTTTGGTAAGATCTATAACTTCCGGCTTTAATGGGTATGGTTTTTGGTAAGGTCTATAACTTCCCGGCTTTAATGGGTATTGTTTTTGGTAAGGTCTATAACTTCTGTCTTTAATGGGTATTGTTTTTGGTAAGGTCTATAACTTCTGGCTTTAATGGGTATTGTTTTTGGTAAGGTCTATAACTTCTGGCTTTAATGGGTATTGTTTTTGGTAAGGTCTATAACTTCTGGCTTTAATGGGTATTGTTTTTGGTAAGGTCTATAATTTGATTTTGGAACAACTTGTACTGGTGTTACTCCTTTAATTAATCCCACATCCCCGGGACCCTGAGACCACAGATATTCAGGTATTCCTTTTAAATCTTCTTCCAGGTTTCTGTCAACAGGTATTCTGCTTCTCAGAAACCCCCCCACTCTCACTAATGGGCACTGCGGGGGCACAGTTTGCACTCCAGTTCAGTTTACGTCTGTATCTATCAGTGGATGGGCTATGTTGTAACCCTCCCTCCCCTGTTACCCAGTCTGTTAGCCTTTTCCCCTTTGACACCCAATATCCCATATCCTTCCACTGCCCAGAGGGTTCTTTAGCGAGGGCCACTTTGTCACCCAATATCCCATATCCTTCCACTGCCCAGAGGGTTCTTTAGCGAGGGCCACTTTGTCACCCAATATCCCATATCCTTCCACTGCCCAGAGGGTTCTTTAGCGAGGGCCACTTTGTCACCCAATATCCCATATCCTTCCACTGCCCAGAGGGTTCTTTAGCAAGGGCCACTTTGTCACCCAAAATCCCATATCCTTCCACTGCCCAGAGGGTTCTTTAGCTAGGGCCACTTTGTCACCCAATATCCCATATCCTTCCACTGCCCAGAGGGTTCTTTAGCGAGGGCCACTTTGTCACCCAATATCCCATATTCTTCCACTGCCCAGAGGGTTCTTTAGCTAGGGCCACTTTGTCACCCAATATCCCATATCCTTCCACTGCCCAGAGGGTTCTTTAGCTAGGGCCACTTTGTCACCCAATATCCCATATCCTTCCACTGCCCAGAGGGTTCTTTAGCTAGGGACACTTTGTCACCCAATATCCCATTTCCTTCCACTGCCCAGAGGGTTCTTTAGCGAGGGCCACATGGGGACTCCATTTTTCTCTATACAGGGCCTGGATATGAGTAGGCAGTTCCACCTCCACAGATGCAAGAGTTGAATCATAGTATAAGCCATTTCAGACCAATGGTTCGCTCAGTGGTTCTCAGAATTGCCTCCTCATATACCAGGTCGGGCCCGGGGTGTCTGTTCTTTCACAGTGTACAGTGCCTCCTCATATACCAGGTCGGGCCGGGGTGTCTGTTATACCACAGTGTACAGTGCCTCCTCATATACCAGGTCGGGCCCGGGGTGTCTGTTATACCACAGTGTACAGTGCCTCCTCATATACCAGGTCGGGCCGGGGTGTCTGTTATACCACAGTGTACAGTGCCTCCTCATATACCAGGTCGGGCCGGGGTGTCTGTTATACCACAGTGTACAGTGCCTCCTCATATACCAGGTCGGGCCCGGGGTGTCTGTTATACCACAGTGTACAGTGCCTCCTCATATACCAGGTCGGGCCCGGGGTGTCTGTTATACCACAGTGTACAGTGCCTCCTCACATACCAGGTCGGGCCCGGGGTGTCTGTTATACCACAGTGTACAGTGCCCCCTCATATACCAGGTCGGGCCCGGGGTGTCTGTTATACCACAGTGTACAGTGCAAGTCATCTGGAGGCATTTTATTGGTTCCTGATATGACATCGTCGGTTAGTTTCAACAATGCTTTGGGTATGTCTGCTAGACCTCCCCTCAATAGATCTTGACTTTAACAGTAATGTGGATCTCCTTCCCCACAGATTACCATGTTATTCTTAACAACCTGGGCTTTCATACCTCTGTCTGTAGGTGTTATGGCAATATTCAAGAGTTTCATGACATCTCTCCCCAGTAGATTCACAGGACATACCTCTGTCTGTAGGTGTTATGGTAATATTCAAGAGTTTCATGACATCTCTCCCCAGTAGATTCATTGGACACAATTTTGATATGAGTACTGGGACCGTCGCCTCCCCCTCAGTCATTTCATGTCTGAGAGTTATGGGAGTCGAGAGTCTCTCAACACAATGATGGCCAGACGCAGAACGAACAATTATCTTATCACCCGAGGCTTGAATCCCTTTTGGCGCATCCTCACTACATATTGCTGTCCTGCGTATCAAACAGAAATGTAATGATCCTTCCCATAACTGTAAGTGTCAAAAAATGTTTATCTTCCTGAGCCAGAGCAAGGTCTACTGTTGCTAATTCAATTACCTCAGTCTCCGCGTCAATCTTATCTAAATTGTTAAGGTCTGAAGTGCTATCACTACAGTCGCTGTCCTTTTCGTCGTACCAGTCCACTACTTCCTTCCTGACTATTTTAGCAGTATCAGTCTCTAGTCAGGATTTGTCTTCATCGCTGTCTGAGTCAGGTTTTGGGCGTCTCTCTCCCTTTTCCTTTTTACCACCCTTCCCCTGTAGCGGCTCTGATGTCCCTTTTTATCACAATATTTACAAGGTGCTTCACACTCTCTGGCGAAATGTCCTGTTTTACTGCCATTAAAACATCTAAGCTCCCCTTCACCCCCTTCACCTGGCGTTCCCTTTCTATCTGCCCCCGTCCTGCTCTCTCTGTTCTTACCTCCCGTTGCTTTATCTTCTAGTACTGCCATTAAAACATCTTATCTCCCCTTCACCTGACCTTCCCTTTCAATATGCCCCCGTTGCTTTATCTTCTAGTACTGCCATTAAAACATCTTATCTCCCCTTCACCTGACCTTCCCTTTCAATCTGCCCCCGTTGCTTTATCTTCTAGTACTGCCATTAATAAAAACTCATCTTTCCTATTCTCTTTTTTCCTTTTTTTCTGCCTGTCCGTGCTGTTCATGGTGGACCGCATATCTTTTTACCTCTGAGAGTTGCCAACACCCACCCCACTAAGTTATTTTATTATATTTTTCACCTCTTTACTGATTTCAACGCACATTCCAGTTAAAAAGGCTATTTTTAGTTGCTGATGATAAGGAGTATTTTGATCCACCCCGGGGGCTGGTTCTGGCGTACCACTGACTGACTGTCTCATTTTCTCCCTGTCTACATTCAGTTACCTTAGAGAAGTCGGTGTTTCGATGGTAATGTTCAGTTAGGTTAGCGCATAGTTCTGTAATTTTTGCTCTGAATGGCTCCCCAAGTCCCGCGCTCCACTGTATAATGTCCCCATCATTCACCGTTGGCACCCAGGCTCCGCGCACAGCAAACCAATCCTTGGTGGTTGGGTAGCTCTATCAGGGGAAACTGCTCTTCTTCCCTGCTATAATACTGGAAATCTCTCCTATGCCTTGGTCTATTTTTTTCTCCTATATCGGAGGTTTTTCTGAGTAGTCCTGATCGGTTCTGATTCGGTGAAGGTGTCTGATATTTTTCCCTCACCGACCTATCTTCCTCCTTCTCTGTCTGAGTCTCTACCAATGCTCTTTCCATCTGCACCTTCCTCAATACAGCCCTAATCAGCTCCTGCTCTCTCTCTGTGTCTTTCTGCCCCTCCGGACTCACACCATCCGCTCCCAGATCATAAGCTGGGGGAGGCTCAGCACGGAGCGGCAATTGCACTCTCCTCTGAGCCATCACCACCTCATCGTCGGGATTATCTCTGTAAGCCTGGTCCACTAGAGAAGGATATAGGTTTTGACCCCCACCCAATTGGCCACTTTTTCCCGCTGTGGGAGCGGAGGGCAGAGTATTTTGGTTCTTTACGTCTTTCTTTTTTCTATCCCCTTCCACTCTTTTCCTGGCTTCCGAGAGCCAGACCCTGGTTGTATAAGTCTTGTTTATTCTGTTTCTGCATGTCCTTGCCACATACCTTATGTATCTGTTTTATCAGAACTTCTAACTTTTCAACATCTAGATGCCTATCAAAACCATACCTTTTTCCCATTTTAAACAGAAATCAGTATTCCTTCTGTCTTTCTGCTCCATATAACGGTAATCTCCAGTCCATTCTGGGACCTCCTTGGAGAATTTGCCACCCATGATTAATCCTTACCGTTACTAGTAGCTATGTTATTTAATCACTTATCTATGGCTTTCTATATTTAATTTGACCTTCTATGTGCATGTATTTCTATGAATCTGCTATTTACCGTCACTTAGTTACTTTAGTTGCTTTTCTGTCTGACTGTGTGTGTCTCTTTAATGATAATCAGTATGTATTTCTCCTTTCTGGAAACCTCATCTATAGATGACTTTTGATCGGACATTACATTTCACCCGTAGGATATTCTTCTTGGGACTTTCAACGTTAATATCTCATATCTCACTACTCTAGACTAAGTTAACCTCATCCTTTGATATTAATTTATTTTAGCATTGTACAGGTTCAATTAGTCTGTTCGCCTAGAATTAGCCTGCCTTCTCACCAAGCCTAATTTATCCTCACCTGTTTTATATATATCTATCTGCTACTTCTTCATAGTCAGACTACTTCCCATATACAGATAGACTACTCAGGTTAAAACTTTATTTAGGTTTGTCTTTTGAATTAATGGCTATCCTATTTGTACAGAACGACCGTCCTATCACACAATACGTACTATAGCTCTCCTTAATGACCTTCCGGCTTGCAAAACCAGCTCTAGTGTATTTATGGTAGTGCCCCTTACCACAGGTCAATTTCAGACCTGTTTCCTTCCTATCGATTTTGGTTAAAACACAAAGTAGAAACCCATTGTACTTGTTCAGAATATTCAAGCACCTATCATTGATTAAATCCAAACTCCTTTAGCACCTTCAATCAAAAATATCCCAAATAATTCCTCCCAAATTCGAGAATAAAGGCTACTGACCTGCTGCCGACTGGGAAAAGCACTGTTTGTTGGATCTAGTCACCGTCCCTGTCGGTCTGGGGTGTACATCGGCCTAGTCTTTCCCTCAATTCAGAGGCCAGGTCTTAAATAACGGGACCAGACCCGCTCGTGCACGATTTATTCGGCGTATGACCTCCAGATGGCAGGGACGGATATTTAGATCCCGGTTCGAAAGACCAATTGTTGCAGGAATTAAATTGCTCTATGTTTTAACACCCAATTAAAATTAAACACTCTGTCAATTCATAAGGATTTGTATGACCCTTATTTTATAAAAATGGACAGAGCCCAGTCTTAAAGTCAAACAGCAGCTTTTATTCACGAGAGTACTCCTCCTTACACATTTTACCACAGGTTATAAACTTAAAATGACGTCATTAGTTTCAGTACCAACCCGTGCCATCTCCGTTCCAGTACAAACGCTGTATGGTTCTCACATCGTCTCTCCCTATTAAGATAATATACGACCGAGCTTAAGACAGCTTGTGTAGATAAGCCTTCTAGCCAGACTGGCGATATAGTTCATTAATTTCTACCAATGAACAGACAGTCATTGTTCTAATTCTTGATTATATTTACACACATTATACTCAGTACTAGGATTAAAAAGAAAATTCATACATATCAGTAACATAATAGTATTCTGATTATTACATATTCAGTAACATAATAGTATTCTGATTATTACATATTCAGTAACATAATAGTATTCTGATTAGTCAGTCCTGATTGAAATGTATACATAATTAGTCATTATTGATAAAAATTCCCTTAACATAAATGTACTACGTTTGCGACAGAGGAAAAAGTATTTAGATAGTAAGGATAATTGTATCTAAGGGTAACATGTACAATTAACCATACGTACACATTGATGTTGATTAAAACTTATGATTAATGATTTGAGGTACAGTGGAATTATCATTAGCTTTGGTTTATAGTTCACTTTTGAGTTTCTGAATCGGAGTAGTATAATGAATACTAACAAAGTGTTTTGTGTTTTTTCTGGGAAAATGGGTATTTCATTGTCTCTCTTTGGAATGTTTCCAGGGACTATGCCCCTGGGGAGAGTGAGTGAGATTGAGGCCATAAACTACCAAATTGAAAAGGGCCTGGAAGTTGTATAACCTATGACCTCTGATGACCTTCCGTTGTGGCTTGATCACCCGCATTGGAAAGCCATTTGGATAATGAATTTATGGTCATTTGTAATACTGCTTTCAAGATAATTTGTGTAATTGGTAAATATGTTTGAGTTTATAGTTCTTAGCCATATTTGTAATTTGTGAAGAAGGAGACAGCATTGCTTTTAACTAAGGGTATGCTGTTTTAAGTCTATTTTCCTATGATCACATGGGTTAAATCATTTGTCTTTGTGAAGTTTTTTTCAGTTTAGTGATTTTAATTTAATTAGGTTAGTTGAAATTTTGTTTTATATTTTTTTCCAGTTTTGTTTTACATTACTCTCATACGGAGAGACGTGTAAAACATGGGGGGGAATTCAGTTTGAGGGTTTGAATTGAAGTTATACATGATATGGCGCATCATACGTGATATGTGAAGGAGTGTATTGTATTGTTGAGTGTATTGTATTGTTGTGTTTGTTTTGTTCTATTCCCGAGGGGTATAGGTCTAACTTCTTGATCCTTGGCTCTACGATGGAGTTGACAGTGAGATGGGGAGTATAAACCAATTTGAAAGAATAGTTTCAATAGAATGTGTTGATATTATCTTTGAAATATGTTTAGATATGTGTATTAAGAATAATTGGTAAAAGTAATAATTTATCATGAAGTTAATGAATTGAACTAAACTGTTGTTCTGATCTGTGCTTTCGAGGTTATCATGAAAAGTGACTGTTAGAGGAATTCTAAATTCCTATATGTTTTGTAGCCAAAACCAAATTCGCACTCTCTCTATTTCATTAATGAGTTGTAAATTCATTAATTATGCATGAAATAGATTGAGACCAGTCTTAAAAGTCAGGTAATAGCGTTTAATTCACGAGAGTACTGCCTACATACACATTTTTCCACAGGTTATAAACTGAAAATGACGTCATCAGTTTCTCACACTCTCTCCGATCCACACAATAGCGCAGTGTCTTCAGGTCTGGAGACTGTCTTCTACTCCCCTCATAAAACAAACATTCCAATCTGTCTAAAGAGATATGCCATCCCTCTCCCTTAAACCCAAGGTCCAGACAATTAATTTGTTTTACTTACATTTTCAGTAACAGCTTAACCAAGAACCCATACATTTCATACCATAACATAATAGTATTAAAATAAATGGCTCTAAGCTAAATGTATACATAATTAATCATTTCAACTATAATTTCCTCCAACAATCCTCCCTTTGATTAAATATTATACATTCAAATCTACATCTAATTTTATCAAACATAAAAAATAAAAAGATGAACAAACTTATAACTAACCTTATTATAAAGGTTTATCAGAGTTATCATACGAATAGACTTATAACCAACATTATTATAAATGTTTAGCTGACTCTTCACCCATCATTAATCAAATCTAACCTTTAAACCTACATCAGAATTATAACTCTTATCAGGATTTTCGTTACAATCTTTATAAAAAAAACAGTCTAATATTGAGATGGGTTACAACCTAGCCTCCCTAAACATCAAAAATGGTCTCATCAAATATAAATTCCCCACAAATAAAAGATCCAGATTCGTCCACTTGTTCTGTAGTCATTCATTCAGTCCTCCACGGGTCAGAACCTGGAATCGGCCCATACCGCACCATCTATTGTCATAGATTTCTCCAGAGTCCTGGAAATAAGGCCTCATACAAAGGGAATTAGACAACAGCCCCCTAAAACTAAAACAGTCACAAAGGTGAATGTAGCCCATAACACAGTGATCATAACATTTTTCCATTTTCCAAACGTACTATCAAAACCCAATCAGTCAGAGAAGTATCCACCCCAGAGTTTTCTGCCAACCCGTGAGCCAGGGTGGTCAAACTAGCTGAGGCTTCGGGCACTGATTCGTCCGGAGCTGTGTTATTTGGGATGTAAGCACAAACATGGTCCTGATAATCACGCACACTTCTCCCTTTTCAGCCATTAACATATCTAATGCAATTCTATTCTGCCAAGCCATCCAGCTGGATGCTTCAGTCTGTTCTACAAAACCTTTAATAGCATCTCTGGTATACTTGTTAAAGCGCTGTTGATTATCATAAATATAATTAATCCAGTCCACGTTCTTATGAGAGTAGAGCCCCGGAAATGCTTAACTCTAATCCTGCTAGGATCTGATTTCTTGCTTTGACTCATCTGGCACCCCCCTTGGAACCCCAATGTTATCAATGTGTACTTAGTCAATAAGAGTCCCGGATGGAATAGCTCTTTCCTCCCATTTGGCTATACTTCATGTCTTGGTGTTGAATGAGTGTCAAAGGCATTACAATGGAGCATAATCCTGTCCAATCTGTTGGTAAAACCTCGCCCTGACATCATTTCCCAAGGGTACTGTACCGGGCCAAACGGTAATAATCTCCTCCGGTCACTGTAAAGGGAGGAACCTGGGGATTTAAATAATACAAATCAATACAACTGTCATTATCTGGCATTCCTGCTTTCGTGAACAGCTTTACCATACCGGCCCAAACTCCTCTACCCAGAACCGTACTAGGGTGTCGACCAAGACCTGGTCAACTCCATACCACAACCCTAGATCCTCCTTCATTTCTATTTAAAGGGTTAAGCGTATCTTTATGCAATACATCCCTCTCTCCTGATTACAATCAAAAACTCTCATCTTCACTCTATTCTACCTTCTTCCATACTGGGTGAGTGGATTTATATAGCCCTCTCACATGATGTGAGCTATAACATGTTTCCATGAACTACACAGAGACTTGCATAGCTGAATTCCATAATAGCTACTCTTAGTCCTGAACGGCCAAGGAATCAGAGACACCACTTGGTCTACATAGAACTCCATTGAGAGATCCTTCCCAATCTCTACTCTAACTTCCTGTCTACCCAGATCTAGGGATCTCTTATGCTTATTTTGGAACAAAATCCTCATCGTCTAAACCATGGGTCAAATTACCACTCTCCGCATACTCGAGTAGGACGTGCTGTATCAGCAATATGTCACCCACGATAAGACAGCTCAGACGAACAGCTTCCATGTGAAGCCCCACCCTCTCCCCTAGAACACATCACTTAGCAAGAGCCAGACACATCTTCACTTCTATGAACAACAACAGTGAGGAAAGGACAGGTAAAATGTATTTTTCATTCGAGAGATGGCCCCCAGAATTCTGTTAATTCCAGTTCTCCTCTCGAACTCTGTCATTGTTCGACAGTGTCAATGTGTCTTACCCTCCCGCATTGCGATATGAATCCGGGTAGCTCTTTCAGCTAGCTGTCACCAGGAGTCTTTGGTATGGTCCCGTCAACAGGTCTCAGGGACTGGATTGAGTGACTTCACTTTTAGTTCACCTGTAGTGCATAAAATCTTGGACATACAGGTTTGGTTAACAAACAGTTTCTCATTTGTTCTGTTTATTAGCTAAAAAAAAAGTTTTATTAGTTAATTATCCCGTAGGTCACATCCTATCCTAGAACACAATTTACCCATCCCCCCTTTGTTACCTGGCTCTGCCCAGGTAACAACCTTGCCTGCTCTTAAACAATGACTTAGGTAAGATTAGTAAATTATCCTAATGTCTAACATCATCATGTAGGAGCCCCTTTTAATTTTCCACATGTCCAATTCTCCCTTGGGCGTCCATTCATGTCAATCCTGTAACAATACTCTGTCAAGTTTCTTATCTACTTTAAAGAAGTATCTGTGCTACTTATATATTTTCTTAAATATATATTTTCCAATTTAAAAACGTAACCCATTTCTATCATATCTCTCAAATACCACTAAGCTTCTAACTGTTTGACTTTATCTAAAATCATTGATTTTAGAAAAAACATGTCTATGAGTGGCTTTTCTCTAAAGTCTTTACATTTCCTTAATCAATCTACCTTAATCCTAACAATAATCCTAAATCATCACAGATGTCCTATATTCCTGTTAAATGTAATACTATTTAAAAACTTCTAATAATCAAACAAAGTCTAATAAATGCTAACCATATCAAAATCCTTCCTACACTAACAAGCCCTTTCCTTCAGGGACCCTCAGTATTCTATCTGATAATAACATGAATTTAATGTGTTGCAAAGTGTGGAATACCTTATCTACAGTAATTTAGCACCCCTAAAAATGAACTTATTTTTCTATGTAATTCCCTGCCCTATTGGCTTAACCTATCTCCTATCCAAACCTCAATGTATCTTATCTTCCCCTATTTATTCTCAAAGATAAATATGACTTTTTCTCTGTTACAATGCCAAATCATTAATAGCCCATTCAAAAACTTTACAGCTAACGTTGTAAAACAGAATCCTGAACCACTTTCTCATTTTCGGTTCAAACAATAATTCTAACCCCCTAACCAAAACTCCATTATAATGAATTTACCTTAAAACTAGTAACTCAATAAGACCACATTCATTATACAAATGACTCTCCCCTGAGGCTGATCAGACCTCAAAAGATAGTCACGATAAGATCAATAGGTCATAAAATCAAAAAATTCACTTGTATAATTAAAACTCCTAAACTAAAACCCCATAAAGTTCCATATGTGAGCGTGCCTCTTTAAAATACCTTTGCACTAAAACAAATAGTCCTAACAATTGTTTTATGTGTATATACTTGCAGACCTGTTTTAATTTGGTCGTTTATGGCTTCATTCTCCCCACGATTATAATCCTAGGAAACATCTAAAATTGAGACACCTAAACATCAATTTTCCCAGAAGAACACAACACTCCTAACTAGCATTCACTATGCTACTTCGATTCAGAAACTCAAAAGTGAACTATAAACTAAACCTAATGATAATTTCCCTGTAACTCAAATCATTAATCATAAGTTTTAAACAACGTCAATGTATATGTTTACTTAAATGAACATGCTACCATTTGATACAATTAACCCGATAACATTATTGTATTACTTCTTCCCCTCTGCCGCAAATGTCCTACATTTCTCAGTGTAAGAAATCCGTAATTTAATCCCCGATATTTAATAAATATGCATTTGCATTCTCCCATGGCTCCTTTAATTTACTTATTTTAGATAACTCCCATCCGTCCCGGAATAAGGAATCCTACTTAAACACACCAGAACACAATGTTTAACTAAGTTAAATCAAACCCTAAAATTGACCATAACTAGCAAACAAATAAACAAACCACTTTTATCAGCTAAAAAACTAACTATACGAAAACTCACTACTTATAATGCTTCAGATGGCAAAATTACTCAGAGACTCACGTCCACATCTGTTAGTTCCTCAAGAAAAAACAACTTACCCCTGTTACAGATGTTTATGAATCAGGGGAAAAGCTCAAATAACCAAATTCAACCTAGCTAGTTTCCCGAAACATATGCAATTATGTTTTACTATAGAGGTTGCTTTTCAACATTAATACCCTAAGATTGTTCAACATAATGGAAACAGTACTCAAATTCACTGGTGTTACATAAACAATCAAACCAGGAATCAATAACCATCAGAATCCATTATCATGATGTTTTACGATTCAGACATTCAATCTCCCTTTCTCATGGCCTAATTACAGTCCAAATAAACACCACAAATCAATGATACCCACCTAGCGAATCAGCTGCTAGTTTTTAGCAACTTTCCTGAAGACTTACATACTCCTTTTAAAAATGTATTTCGACATTTTTATCAACTTCTGAGTGACTCAACACAATAATGCACGCATTTTCCTTCTAAAAGACACGAACCATTTTCTCCGTTACCCCCAGTCACGACATCATTTCCGTGGCGACGAAAGCCTCGCGAGTGATGTCATCAACAAGCGCTCAACCTCGACTCAATTCGCAACGATTTTCAATTAATTGTAAATAATGGTTGGCTGTCTGCAGCAACAGTATTTCGGATTCAATAAACCAAACCTAATTTATCACATCTGTTGAATCCTGAATTAGAGTTTACAACATCAATCAACATCTCTCAATTCGCTAATTTTATAAAAACATTTCGATGGGCACAAATCTATCGTAATTGTTATTATTCAGAATTAATTTGATTTAAGTTACTGTCTCGTCTTTGATTTAGCATTTTAATTACGACTGCATTCCCAATATATTATTCCCAACAGATCATTTAGTGAACAGACATCGTCTTGCAACAAAATTCGCTTCGTTCTTATTTTAAGTTAAATGAATTAGTCTTTCAATTTGAACCAAACAAACTATTTAAAACGTTCAGTTTATATCTTATACCAATACTAGTGACTATAACTTTCTCTGCAAAACAATTAGTTTAATTACAACCAAAAACTCATATATTTATATATTTTTTTAGTTTACGCCTCAGCTGGGAACCAAACCCTGGACTGCAGGTTGTAAGACTGCTACGCTCACCACTATACAACCAATGCTATAGAACTGACTGAGATTCTCCGCAAATAGACCCATTTTACAGTTATCTGTATTTGTTACTCCGGCATCTGTACAACAGAAAATAGCCCTAACTTAAACGCCCAAAGTTTTCCCTCATTAATCTCGCTCCCTTTGTATCTGACCCTTCTTTTTATTTTTCTTTACCCGATTGTCACCTCTGACCTTTCCCTCAGTTAAATTACAATATTGGTGGTGACGTCTTTTGCAAGGAGTGTTACACTCCCGGGTAAAATGTCCAATGTCGTTACATTTTCTCGAAAACATTTTCTCTTTTTCTTTTGACTCGCCTTATCCACTTTTCTCGACTTTATTCCTTTTTCTACCTCTATTATACCTCCCTCGGCTTCAGCAGGATTCACATATATGGGTGATAATCCCGCAGGTAGCTCCTGCAGCCGTATTCTCACCACCACTATTTCATTGACTATACTATATATTATATATTATATATTAGTATATACTATATACTATATATTAGTATACTATACTAATACCTCTGTATTTTTGGCATATTCGAGAAGGATATAGTTTAATACCCTCACCTACACCCAATTGGTTATCCTTTTTTTCATCTGCGGGAGCGGAGAGCAGCCCATCTTTGCTCCTTTTAGGCTTAGTACTATTTTCACCCTCAACTCTCTTTTTTGCTTCTGAAAGCCAAACTCCGGCTGTGTATAACCCCTGTTTATTCTGCTTTTCTACATTTAGACGGCCATCAAAATCATATTTCTTTCTCCATTTTAGACCGAAATCAATGTTTCTCTTGTCTTTCTGTTCCATATAACGCTCGTCTGCCGTTAGTTCCGGCACCTCCTTTGAGGAATTTCCACCCATCTTTAATCCTTTCCGTTACTAGTAGCTATGGTATTTAATCACTTATCTATGTCTTTCTATATTTAATTTGACCTTCTATGTGCGTGTATTTCTTTGAATCTGCTATTTACCGGTAATTACTTTAGTTGCTTTTCTGTCTGACTATGTGTGTGTCTCTTTAATGATAATCAGTATGTATTCTCCTTTCTGGAAACCTCATCTATAGATGACTTTTGATCGGACATTACATTTCACCCGTATACAATTATAAGCTCATTATAAACTATTGTTCCTTGGGACTTTCAACGTTAATATCTCATATCTCACTACTCTAGAATTGGCTTCCCTATCCTCCCCTTAGATATTAATCACTTTCAGTATTGAATGGGTTCAGTTATTATGTTCGCCTAGAATTGCCCTGCCTTCTCACCAAGCCTAATTTATCCTCACCTGTTTCAATATATCTATCTGCTACTTTTCATATACAGATAGACTACTAGGTTAAAACTTTATTTAGGTATGTTTATTGAATTAATGGCTATCCTATTTGTACAGAATGACCGTCCCATCTAACAATACTTACTATATCCCACCCTTAAAAAATATTTTGGTTTGCAAGGCCAAGATTGATTAAGTCCTAGTTTACTTTCGGTAGTGCACCTTACCACGAGTCATTTCAGACTCGCTTCCTTCCTATCGATTTTGGTTACACACAAAGTAGAAACCCATTGTATTTGTTCAAAATATTCAAGCACCTATCATTGAGTAAATCCAAACTCCTTTAGCACCTTCAATCAAAAATATCTTAAATAATTCCTCCCAAATTCGAGAATAAAGTCTATTTACCTTCGTCCTGTAGACTGGGAAAAGCAATGCCGGTTCGATTCCGTCACGTTCTCTGTCGACCTAAGATATATATACCGGCCTGTTATTAAACCTCTGCTGGAGGCCAGGACTTTTAAACGAGTCCAACCTCGTCCGTGCGCACGGTTTTCGGCTTTTCCCTTCGGACGACAGAGAAGTTTGTGGAATCCACTCGAAGGACCAATTGTTATGGTTAATAAAATTATGCCAATGTGTTTTCATCAATTGAAAGACCTTAATCTATTTCATGAGAATTTTATGAGATTTCTTGTTTGCATAAAATAGACGCAGACCAGTCTTAAATAATAGGTAATATAATTTATTCTCGGAGCGCGCTACCACTCGAACACATGCATCAGTTTAAATACAGATCATGACGTCATTTCACTGCCTTAACCGAACCCCCTCTCGACAGGACAAAGTAAGGTGAAAAGTTCATTCCCACTTACTAACACACTCCCAGATAACTTTTGACCCCTCAACATTATCGATCAACACTGAACTGACAGTTTTATTTAACAGAAACCCTAGGAATGCACTCACTGCCTAATCTAAAAACCCCAGAGCTAAATTTCAGGTTGGGTCAACCATAGGCTAACGACCTTATGTGTTTACACAGTCCACAACCCATTTGTTCCTGCCCAGTTGGAATGGTGTTCTTTAACATTTTATTACTCCTTTCTCCTGTCACACAATTTCTTCTTATGAACTCATATTGTCTATTAAACATACAGAGTATAAGTTTACCTAGATACAATTCTATTTAAAATGGGGATATTGTTTATTCATTTATCCATAATAAATCCATAATAAATTCAACAGTGACAGACCTCTACATGCTTTGTAAGTAGGAAAACCTGCAAAATCGGCAGTGTATCAAGTACTTGTTCCCCCCACTGTTTTTAAGATTAGTTACACAGACAGTGGACAATTCAGTGTATATTTGCAGCTGAACCATGAAGATGGTCCAATGCTAGTGTGAAGTACTTTACAAAACAACAAGAATTAGAAACAAAAGATAGAATGTCACATGACGTTTATTCAACATACAATAACAGAGGCGAATGGTACTACCAGCATCACAATATGGGCCTAAGAGTTGAGGAATATACACAGTTGAGGGAATCTACACCCTCTCCCTTGCGCAGCATACAGCAGAGAAGGTGGCATGAAAGAGCCTCTAATGACAGGCTGTATAACACAGAGGACCGCAACACATATCAACACCACCTTCTGGTTCCACACAATGTACCTGTGTACCCTAGACACCCCCAACCCTTTGACTTAAGATGTAGGTCTGACAAAAACAGGTTACAACAAGTTAGTCATGACATAGGAATGTCACCGAAGACCAAGGGTTACAATGGACCGCCAACTCGGTACAACAAACAGCCACAAAACGTTTGTCATGCTCCTACTACAGCAAAGGTGAAACGCCGTATACCTCCAGAATGGATACTGCAACCCTGCGAAGGACAACCTGCCAGAAAACAATGCAAGACTGGTGAGAGACACGAACATCATGACAATGTCAGCAGCCAGCCCCAGCCCACCAGGGGCAGCAGTCGGTCCCACCCCCCATGGGACAGCATCAGGGCCCAGTCTCCCAGGGACCACAGCCGACCCCAGCCCACCAGGGGTAGCAGTCGGTCCCACCCCCCAAGGGACAGCATCAGGGCCCAGTCTCCCAGGGACCACAGCCGACCCCAGCCCACCAGGGGTAGCAGTCGGTCCCACCCCCCAAGGGACAGCATCAGTGCCCAGTCTCCCAGGGACCACAGCCGACCCCAGCCCACCAGGGGTAGCAGTCGGTCCCACCCCCCAAGGGACAGCATCAGGGCCCAGTCTCCCAGGGACCACAGCCGACCCCAGCCCACCAGGGGTAGCAGTCGGTCCCACCCCCCAAGGGACAGCATCAGGGCCCAGTCTCCCAGGGACCACAGTCGGTCCCAGCCCACTAGGGGCAGCAGTCGGTCCCAGCCTACCAGGGGCAGCAGCCTGTCCCAGCCCACCAGGGGCAGCAGCCGGTCCCAGCCCACCAGGGGCAGCAGCCGGTCCCAGCCCACCAGGGGCAGCAGCCGGTCCCAGCCCACCAGGGGCAGCAGCCGGTCCCAGCCCACTAGGGGCAGCAGTCGGTCCCAGCCCACCAGGGGCAGCAGCCGGTCCCAGCCTACCAGGGGCAGCAGCCGGTCCCAGCCCACTAGGGGCAGCAGTCGGTCCCAGCCCACCAGGGGCAGCAGTCAGTCCCAGCCCACCAGGGGCAGCAGCCGGTCCCAGCCTACCAGGGGCAGCAGCCGGTCCCAGCCCACCAGGGGCAGCAGTCGGTCCCAGCCCACCAGGGGCAGCAGCCGGTCCCAGCCCACCAGGGGCAGCAGTCGGTCCCAGCCCACCAGGGGCAGCAGTCGGTCCCACCCCCCAAGGGACAGCATCAGGGTCCAGTCTCCCAGGGACCACAGCCGAGCTCACACCACCAGGGGCAGCAGCCGGTCCCAGCCCACTAGGGGCAGCAGTCGGTCCCAGCCCACCAGGGGCAGCAGTCAGTCCCAGCCCACCAGGGGCAGCAGCCGGTCCCAGCCTACCAGGGGCAGCAGCCGGTCCCAGCCCACCAGGGGCAGCAGTCGGTCCCAGCCCACCAGGGGCAGCAGCCGGTCCCAGCCCACCAGGGGCAGCAGTCGGTCCCAGCCCACCAGGGGCAGCAGTCGGTCCCACCCCCCATGGGACAGCATCAGGGCCCAGTCTCCCAGGGACCACAGCCGACCCCAGCCCACCAGGGGTAGCAGTCGGTCCCACCCCCCAAGGGACAGCATCAGGGCCCAGTCTCCCAGGGACCACAGCCGACCCCAGCCCACCAGGGGTAGCAGTCGGTCCCACCCCCCAAGGGACAGCATCAGTGCCCAGTCTCCCAGGGACCACAGCCGACCCCAGCCCACCAGGGGTAGCAGTCGGTCCCACCCCCCAAGGGACAGCATCAGGGCCCAGTCTCCCAGGGACCACAGCCGACCCCAGCCCACCAGGGGTAGCAGTCGGTCCCACCCCCCAAGGGACAGCATCAGGGCCCAGTCTCCCAGGGACCACAGTCGGTCCCAGCCCACTAGGGGCAGCAGTCGGTCCCAGCCTACCAGGGGCAGCAGCCTGTCCCAGCCCACCAGGGGCAGCAGCCGGTCCCAGCCCACCAGGGGCAGCAGCCGGTCCCAGCCCACCAGAGGCAGCAGCCGGTCCCAGCCCACCAGGGGCAGCAGCCGGTCCCAGCCCACTAGGGGCAGCAGTCGGTCCCAGCCCACCAGGGGCAGCAGCCGGTCCCAGCCTACCAGGGGCAGCAGCCGGTCCCAGCCCACTAGGGGCAGCAGTCGGTCCCAGCCCACCAGGGGCAGCAGTCAGTCCCAGCCCACCAGGGGCAGCAGCCGGTCCCAGCCTACCAGGGGCAGCAGCCGGTCCCAGCCCACCAGGGGCAGCAGTCGGTCCCAGCCCACCAGGGGCAGCAGCCGGTCCCAGCCCACCAGGGGCAGCAGTCGGTCCCAGCCCACCAGGGGCAGCAGTCGGTCCCACCCCCCAAGGGACAGCATCAGGGTCCAGTCTCCCAGGGACCACAGCCGAGCTCACACCACCAGGGGCAGCAGCCGGTCCCAGCCCACTAGGGGCAGCAGTCGGTCCCAGCCCACCAGGGGCAGCAGTCAGTCCCAGCCCACCAGGGGCAGCAGCCGGTCCCAGCCTACCAGGGGCAGCAGCCGGTCCCAGCCCACCAGGGGCAGCAGTCGGTCCCAGCCCACCAGGGGCAGCAGCCGGTCCCAGCCCACCAGGGGCAGTAGTCGGTCCCAGCCCACCAGGGGCAGCAGTCGGTCCCACCCCCCAAGGGACAGCATCAGGGTCCAGTCTCCCAGGGACCACAGCCGAGCTCACACCACCAGCGGCAGCAGAGACATGACCCATAGTTCTGTCAACCGTAGGCGAAGCAAAGAACCCAATACAGGCCTTAATGCTCAAAGGTTGTGTCCTGAAGTCTCCTGTAGCAGCGGCCACAATGGTGGTCTTGGTAGCAGCGTCACATCAGCAATGATTGGCAGATATGAAAACAGGTTTATTTCACAAAGCCACAGCATGCCTAGATCACATAGACCGTCCACTGGCACACATCAGAAACCTGTGACTGTGGACGTTATTAAGAAGAGATCGGTCGACATGTCCTACAATCAGCCTGGTTCTCAGTCGAGCGTTAAAAGTGGTTGCAGAAAGAGGGCCTGGATGTTCAACAGGAGACCGAACAACAGTGAAGAAGTAGACAGAACCTACAGAACCCGGTACAGATGATAGTGGAGATGAAAGTGACGACTCCAGCAGTGGAATCGGGGATAAAGTACCTACAGAACCCGGTACAGATGATAGCGGAGATGAAAGCAACACAAGTTCCTCCAGTGACTCTGTTCACACTAGCAATGATGACAAGGATGACTGTCACAATTCTGTACCCAAACATGACGAAGGAATTGGTATCCTCTCCAGTCAAACATAGTGTACCAGAGTGGCTGGAGCCCAGCAAGACCCTGATACTGAACGATGTGTATCTGCTGAGCCAGAGTACCAGTATACAGAGGATGCTGCATGTTCTGAGACAGTATGCACTGTGCCTAATTCCACCACAGATGACACAGAGCCTGACTCAGGAGCCAGACTCTGATGAGACTCAGACCAAGGAGGAAGTGTCCGCTGAGACTCAGACCCCAGAATCTGCTGAGACGCAGACCGAGGAGCCAGACTCTGATGAGACTCAGACCGAGGAGGTAGTGTCTGCTGTACCCAAGCCCCAGTCTACAACTGAACCATCGTACCAACAACCTACTGGTGAAACATGTAAAATGTCTCACAATGTGCCTGAATGTAGAGTTGACCATGCAATTGTATTAGCTGTGCCTGGGTATCAAGATAGGGCTGATGAAGTTGTCTCTGCGACAGAGCACTTTGGTGTGCTACCTCAAAGGAACTTGAGACTGCCGTGGATATCCTCACAGCCATGTCTGGGTGTGATACATCAGAGGAGGTTGCTGCTGCCCTGGATAGCATGACATGTGTCACGTAAGTGTAACTATCACACCCATTGTGTTATTACTGAACAGTCATCTATTGCCTTTGGGTAGAGGGGTGACTTGTTTCTGCCTTGTGTTACAGGGGTACCGAGAGAGTTCCGGATGATATGCTAACCGAGATGGAATATGAAAACGCCTTTCAAGAGTGTGAAGTGTCTCAATTCTATGCATCCGAGCGGCATTTCAGTAGGTCACAGTGGAACGTTGACTCTTGTCCAGGTTCAATATTTTCTGGAACTCAACATAGATGATATGTTCAAGACTGACAATGAGGTCAACGTCCATGTGCAGCTGATTATGAATGAGGAGCAATCCTCTGGAGTTGTCACCCTGAAAAGAGGTATGTATATTACCATTTATAGATACAGTGCCTTGCGAAAGTATTCGGCCCTTTTACTTTCAGTGCAGCAAACTCTCTCCAGAAGTTCAGTGAGGATCTCTGAATGATCCAATGTTGACCTAAATGACTAATGATGATAAATACAATCCACCTGTGTGTAATCAAGTCTTCGTATAAATGCACCTGCACTGTGATAGTCTCAGAGGTCCGTTAAAAGCGCAGAGAGCATCATGAAGAACAAGGAACACACCAGGCAGGTCCGAGATACTGTTGTGAAGAAGTTTAAAGCCAGATTTGGATACAAAAAGATTTCCCAAGCTTTAAACATCCCAAAGAGCACTGTGCAAGCGATAATATTGAAATGGAAGGAGTATCAGACCACTGCAAATCTACCAAGACCTGGCCGTCCCTCTAAACTTTCAGCTCATACAAGGAGAAGACTGATCAGAGATGCAGCCAAGAGGCCCATTATCATTATGGATGAACTGCAGAGATCTACAGCTGAGGTGGGAGACTCTGTCCATAGGACAACAATCAGTCATATATTGCACAAATCTGGCCTTTATGGAAGAGTGGCAAGAAGAAAGCCATTTCTTAAAGATATCCATAAAAAGTGTTGTTTAAAGTTTGCCACAAGCCACCTGGGAGACACACCAAACATGTGGAAGAAGGTGCTCTGGTCAGATGAAACCAAAATTGAACTTTTTGGCAACAATGCAAGACGTTATGTTTGGCGTAAAAGCAACACAGCTCATCACCTTGAACACACCATCCCCACTGTCAAACATGGTGGTGGCAGCATCATGGTTTGGGCCTTCTTTTCTTCAGCAGGGACAGGGAAGATGGTTAAAATTGATGGGAAGATGGATGCAGCCAAATACAGGACCATTCTGGACGAAAACCTGATGGAGTCTGCAAAAGACCTGAGACTGCGACGGAGATTTGTCTTCCAACAAGACAATGATCCAAAACATAAAGCAAAATCTACAATGGAATGGTTCAAAAATAAACATATCCAGGTGTTAGAATGGCCAAGTCAAAGTCCAGACCTGAATCTGTGGAAAGAACTGAAAACTGCTGTTCACAAATGCTCTCCATCCAACCTCACTGAGCTCGAGCTGTTTTGCAAGGAGGAATCGGAAAAAATGTCAGTCTCTCGATGTGCAAAACTGATAGAGACATACCCCAAGCGACTTACAGCTGTAATCACAGCAAAAGGTGGCGCTACAAAGTATTAACTTAAGGGGACTGAATAATTTTGCACGCCCAATTTTTCAGTTTTTGATTTGTTAAAAAAGTTTTAAATATCCAATAAATTTCGTTCCACTTCATGATTGTGTCCCACTTGTTTTTGATTCTTCACAAAGAAATACAGTTTTATATCTTTATGTTTGAAGCCTGAAATGTGGCAAAAGGTTGCAAAGTTCAAGGGGGCCGAATACTTTCGCAAGGCACTGTATATCTCTCTGTCTATGTTATACTACTATGACTAGCCCTGATAATGTAGCTGGACTGACATTGTTCTCTTCCCACGCAGCGTTCAACCATCTCATCACAGTGAATGACACCATGTCCTTCAGGTACTGGATAAACTAAGCAATGCCAGAAGAGGTGACCTACAGATATGTCAGCATCCCTCATGTACCTGGGTTCTGGGATCACGTTGTGGTGGGAACAACAACAGTGGCGATGATGGTATTGGTCTCACTCGCGTGTCCACAACCATAGAGTATTACAGTTTCCTTAACAGTGTTATTGTAAGAGTTTAAATGTTTAAACAGAGGACACATCTAAAACAGTATAAAACAAGATGATAAACAGAGGATCCTTCTAAAACAGTATAAAACAAGATGATAAACAGAGGATCCATCTAAAACAGTATAAAACAAGATGATAAACAGAGGATCCATCTAAAACAGTATAAAACAAGATGATAAACAGAGGATCCATCTAAAACAGTATAAAACAAGATGATAAACAGAGGATCCATCTAAAACAGTATAAAACAAGATGATAAACAGAGGATCCATCTAAAACAGTATAAAACAAGATGATAAACAGAGGATCCATCTAAAACAGTATAAAACAAGATGATAAACAGAGGATCCATCTAAAACAGTATAAACAAGATGATAAACAGAGGATCCATCTAAAATAGTATAAAACAAGTGCAGTATGTTCTGAGAATGTGTCAAAGGAATTTTACAATTCCTAAATGTGTTCATTAACCAATTAAATTAAAATCACTCTGTCTGTTGTTAAGAATTTTTAAGATCGTTATTTGCATTAAATAGACAGAGAGACCAGTCTACCAAAATGAGCCAATAGCATTTATTCTCGAGAGCGCTGCTCATAGAACCCTGTACAACAGTATATATATAAAATATGACGTTATAGGTTATAAAATGTATCTCCCCCTCTCGACCAGGACAAAGCAGGTTCAAAAGTTAATTCCAACTCACTAGCGCACATACCTGACACACTATACCTGGATTAACTCCTGAAGTCTCACCATAGTTTATTACCACTTAGCAGACAGTTTCAGATACGGAAAACCTGGAGGGGCTCTCGCTGTCTTATGTAACCACCACAGAGTTATAGCTGAGTCGGTTCAAACATAGGTTAATGATCCTCTTTGCTTACTTTAGACACACACACATTCCTCCTTCCACAAAGGTTATCATTTCCAATTACCCCTTATCCCTGCTACATAACCTCTTTCTTATGAACTAACATTATTAATCAGATATTGTAAAACAGGGTAGAGTTTAATTAATTATAGTTCTATTTAAACGTAAATATTGTTTAGTCATTATTCATAAAATTCCTAACAATGGTAGCAACACAACATGTCATCAGCACAACATGGTAGCCGCTCGAGAGCACCCTTACCTGCCAATCTATAAATTACAAATCAAATGTTATTAGTCACATGCGCTGAATACAACAGGTAGACCTTACATACACAAGGCTGCGGGGCCAGACGGATTACCAGAACATGTGCTCCGGGCATGTGCTGACCAACTGGCAGGTGTTTTCACTGACATTTTCAACATGTCCCTGATTGAGTCTGTAATACCAACATGGTTCAAGCAGACCACCATAGTCCCTGTACCCAAGAACACGAAGGCCTGAATGACTACAGACCCGTAGCACTCACGTCCTTACCCATGAAGTGATTTGAAAGGCTGGTAATGGCTCACATCAACACCATTATCCCAGAAACCCTAGACCCACTCCAATTTGCATACCGCCCAAACAGATCCATAGATGATGCAATCTCTATTGCACTCCACACTACCCTTTCCCACCTGGACAAAAGGAACACCTATGTGAGAATGCTATTCATTGACTACAGCTCACGGTTCAACACCATAGTACCCTCTAAGCTCATCACTAAGCTAAGGAACCTGGGACTAAACACCTCCCTCTGCAGGTGGTGAGGGTAGGTAGCAACACATCTGCCACGCTGATGCTCAAAACTGGAGCTCCCCAGGGGTGCGTGCTCAGTCCCCATCTGTACTCCCTGTTCACCCACGACTGCATGGCCAGGCACGACTCCAACACCATCATTAAGTTTGCTGATGACACAACAGTGGTAGGCCTGTTGATCACCGACAATGACGAGACAGACTATAGGGAGGAGGTCAGAGAGCTTCACCATAGCCCTGTTTGACTCTCAGATCAATTCAGTGTCTATAAATGAATTCTCTGAGAGTGATTACATATTGGCAACTGAGATCCTTTATAGCAAAGACACACATAGCCAGACAGCATTGACTATAAATTATCGTTCAGTTTGGTCTCCTAAACTAAGTTCGTATCTCGTTCTTGGTACCACTTAGAACCAAAAACATTACCTCAACCAATGGCATATATCAAATACACCCCCTCCTAGACAAGATCACAGAGAGATGTGACTGACACACAGACATTGTGGAGCCACCTAACTGGTTCCCCATTAATCTCACCATCTCTACACGTGGTTTAGGAATAGTTTACAGACACATTCACAGATAAGACTAACCCGACCTCTCCCCTCTCTTGGCCCAAGTAACTTTATCCACATAAACATGCTTATGAAAATGAATAAAACATCTTATTTATAAATGTTACCTAAAGAATTCTGTTTCGGCCACGACACGCTGCTACTCTCTGTTAATCTTATATGCATAGTCACTTCAACTATACATTCATGTACATACTACCTCAATTGGCCCGACCAACCAGTGCTGCCGCACATTGGCTAACTGGGCTATCTGCATTGTGTCCCATCACCCGCCGACCCCTCTTTTTTACGCTACTGCTACTCTCTGTTTATCATATATGCATAGTCACTTTAACCATATCTACATGTACATACTACCTCAATAAGCCTGACTAACCGGTGTCTGTATGTAGCCTTGCTACTCTTATTTTCAAATGTCTTTTTACTGTTGTTTTATTTAATTACTTACCTACACACACACACACACACACATACACATATCTTTTTTTTTGCACTATTGGTTAGAGCATGTAAGCATTTCACTGTTTGATCTAAACCTGTATTCGGCGCACGTGACAAATAAACTTGTGTTTGATTTTATTTGACTGTAGGTCTCATGTAGAATAATATAATATCAACTGAAGCCTGGACACGGACTGTATACCTCATGGAGTCTATTATAATATTAACTGAAGTCTGGACACTGACTGTAGGTCTCACCTCATGGAGTCTATTATAATATTAACTGAAGTCTGGACACTGACTGTAGGCCTCATGTAGTCTATTATAATATTAACTGAAGTCAGGACACTGACTGTAATCTATTATAATATTAACTGAAGTCTGGAAACTGACTGTAGGTCTCATGTAGTCTATTATAATATTAACTGAAGTCTGGACACTGACTGTAGACCTCATGTAGTCTATTATAATATTAGCTGAAGTCTGGACACTGACTGTAGGCCTCATGTAGTATATTATAATATTAGCTGAAGTCTGGACACTGACTGTAGGCCTCATGTAGTCTATCATAATAATAACTGAAGTCTGGACACTGACTGTAGTCTATTATAATATTAACTGAAGTATGGACACTGACTGTAGGTCTCATGTAGTCTATTATAATATTAACTGAAGTCTGGACACTGACTGTAGTCTATTATAATATTAACTGAAGTCTGGACACTGACTGTAGGCCTCAAGTAGTCTATTATAATATTAACTGAAGTCTGGACACTGACTGTAGTCTATTATAATATTAACTGAAGTCTGGACACTGACTGTAGTCTATTATAATATTAACTGACGTCTGGGCACTGACTGTAGGTATCATGTAGTCTATTATAATATTAACTGAAGTCTGGACACTGACTGTAGATCTCATGTAGTCTATTATAATATTAACTGAAGTCTGGACACTGACTGTAGGTATCATGTAGTCTATTATAATGTTAACTGAAGTCTGGACACTGACTGTAGTCTAGTATAATATTAACTAACATCTGGACACAGACTGTAGGTCTCATGTAGTCTATTATAATATTAACTGACATCTGGACACTGACTGTAGGTATCATGTAGTCTATTATAATATTAACTGAGGTCTGGACACTGACTGTAGGTCTCATGTAGTCTATTATAATATTAACTGAAGTCTGGACACTGACTGTAGTCTATTATAATATTAACTGACGTCTGGACACTGACTGTAGGTATCATGTAGTCTATTATAATATTAACTGAAGTCTGGACACTGACTGTAGGCCTCATGTAGTCTATTATAATATTAACTGAAGTCTGGACACTGACTGTAGGTCTCGTGTAGTCTATTATAATATTAACTGAAGTCTGGACACTGACTGTAGGTCTCGTGTAGTCTATTATACTATTAATTGAAGTCTGGACACTGACTGTAGTCTATTATAATATTAACTGAAGTCTGGACACTGACTGTAGTCTATTATAATATTAACTGAAGTCTGGACACTGACTGTAGTCTATTATAATATTAACTGACGTCTGGACACTGACTGTAGGTATCATGTAGTCTATTATAATATTAACTGAAGTCTGGACACTGACTGTAGGCCTCATGTAGTCTATTATAATATTAACTGAAGTCTGGACACTGACTGTAGGCCTCATGTAGTCTATTATAATATTAACTGAAGTCTGGACACTGACTGTAGTCTATTATAATATTAACTGACATCTGGACACTGACTGTAGGTATCATGTAGTCTATTATAATATTAACTAAAGTCTGGACACTGACTGTAGGCCTCATGTAGTCTATTATAATATTAACTGAAGTCTGGACACTGACTGTAGTCTTTTATAATATTAACTGAAGTCTGGACACTGACTGTAGGTCTCACAACATATAGTCTATTATAATATTAACTGAAGTCTGGACACTGACTGTAGTTTTGTATAATATTAACTGAAGTCTGGCCACTGACTGTACTTCTCATGTAGTCTATTATATTATTAACTGAAGTCTGGACACTGACTGTAGTTTATTATAATATTAACTGACGTCTGGACACTGACTGTATGTATCATGTAGTCTATTATAATATTAACTGAAGTCTGGACACTGACTGTAGATCTCATGTAGTCTATTATAATATTAACTGAAGTCTGGACACTGACTGTAGGTATCATGTAGTCTATTATAATATTAACTGACATCTGGACACTGACTGTAGGTATCATGTAGTCTATTATAATATTAACTGAAGTCTGGACACTGACTGTAGGTATCATGTAGTCTATTATAATATTAACTGAAGTCTGGACACTGACTGTAGTCTAGTATAATATTAACTGACATCTGGAAACTGACTGTAGGTCTCATGTAGTCTATTATAATATTAACTGACATCTGGACATTGACTGTAGGTATCATGTAGTCTCTTATAATATTAACTGAAGTCTGGACACTGACTGTAGGTCTCATGTAGTCTATTATAATATTAACTGACATCTGGACACTGACTGTAGGTATCATGTAGTCTATTATAATATTAACTAAAGTCTGGACACTGACTGTAGGCCTCATGTAGTCTATTATAATATTAACTGAAGTCTGGACACTGACTGTAGTCTTTTATAATATTAACTGAAGTCTGGACACTGACTGTAGGTCTCACAACATATAGTCTATTATAATATTAACTGAAGTCTGGACACTGACTGTAGTTTAGTATAATATTAACTGAAGTCTGGCCACTGACTGTACTTCTCATGTAGTCTATTATATTATTAACTGAAGTCTGGACACTGACTGTAGTTTATTATAATATTAACTGACGTCTGGACACTGACTGTATGTATCATGTAGTCTATTATAATATTAACTGAAGTCTGGACACTGACTGTAATCTATTATAATATTAACTGAAGTATGGACACTGACTGTAGGTCTCATGTAGTCTATTATAATATTAACTGAAGTCTGGACACTGACTGTAGTCTATTATAATATTAACTGAAGTATGGACACTGACTGTAGGTCTCATGTAGTCTATTATAATATTAACTGAAGTCTGGACACTGACTGTAGTCTATTATAATATTAACTGAAGTCTGGACACTGACTGTAGGTCTCACCTCATGGAGTCTATTATAATATTAACTGAAGTCTGGACACTGACTGTAGGCCTCATGTAGTCTATTATAATATTAACTGAAGTCAGGACACTGACTGTAATCTATTATAATATTAACTGAAGTCTGGAAACTGACTGTAGGTCTCATGTAGTCTATTATAATATTAACTGAAGTCTGGACACTGACTGTAGACCTCATGTAGTCTATTATAATATTAGCTGAAGTCTGGACACTGACTGTAGGCCTCATGTAGTATATTATAATATTAGCTGAAGTCTGGACACTGACTGTAGGCCTCATGTAGTCTATCATAATAATAACTGAAGTCTGGACACTGACTGTAGTCTATTATAATATTAACTGAAGTATGGACACTGACTGTAGGTCTCATGTAGTCTATTATAATATTAACTGAAGTCTGGACACTGACTGTAGTCTATTATAATATTAACTGAAGTCTGGACACTGACTGTAGGCCTCAAGTAGTCTATTATAATATTAACTGAAGTCTGGACACTGACTGTAGTCTATTATAATATTAACTGAAGTCTGGACACTGACTGTAGTCTATTATAATACTAACTGACGTCTGGACACTGACTGTAGGTATCATGTAGTCTATTATAATATTAACTGAAGTCTGGACACTGACTGTAGATCTCATGTAGTCTATTATAATATTAACTGAAGTCTGGACACTGACTGTAGGTATCATGTAGTCTATTATAATATTAACTGAAGTCTGGACACTGACAGTAGTCTAGTATAATATTAACTAACATCTGGACACAGACTGTAGGTCTCATGTAGTCTATTATAATATTAACTGACATCTGGACACTGACTGTAGGTATCATGTAGTCTATTATAATATTAACTGAGGTCTGGACACTGACTGTAGGTCTCATGTAGTCTATTATAATATTAACTGAAGTCTGGACACTGACTGTAGTCTATTATAATATTAACTGACGTCTGGACACTGACTGTAGGTATCATGTAGTCTATTATAATATTAACTGAAGTCTGGACACTGACTGTAGGCCTCATGTAGTCTATTATAATATTAACTGAAGTCTGGACACTGACTGTAGGTCTCGTGTAGTCTATTATAATATTAACTGAAGTCTGGACACTGACTGTAGGTCTCGTGTAGTCTATTATACTATTAATTGAAGTCTGGACACTGACTGTAGTCTATTATAATATTAACTGAAGTCTGGACACTGACTGTAGTCTATTATAATATTAACTGAAGTCTGGACACTGACTGTAGTCTATTATAATATTAACTGACGTCTGGACACTGACTGTAGGTATCATGTAGTCTATTATAATATTAACTGAAGTCTGGACACTGACTGTAGGCCTCATGTAGTCTATTATAATATTAACTGAAGTCTGGACACTGACTGTAGGCCTCATGTAGTCTATTAAAATATTAACTGAAGTCTGGACACTGACTGTAGTCTATTATAATATTAACTGACATCTGGACACTGACTGTAGGTATCATGTAGTCTATTATAATATTAACTAAAGTCTGGACACTGACTGTAGGCCTCATGTAGTCTATTATAATATTAACTGAAGTCTGGACACTGACTGTAGTCTTTTATAATATTAACTGAAGTCTGGACACTGACTGTAGGTCTCACAACATATAGTCTATTATAATATTAACTGAAGTCTGGACACTGACTGTAGTTTAGTATAATATTAACTGAAGTCTGGCCACTGACTGTACTTCTCATGTAGTCTATTATATTATTAACTGAAGTCTGGACACTGACTGTAGTTTATTATAATATTAACTGACGTCTGGACACTGACTGTATGTATCATGTAGTCTATTATAATATTAACTGAAGTCTGGACACTGACTGTAGATCTCATGTAGTCTATTATAATATTAACTGAAGTCTGGACACTGACTGTAGGTATCATGTAGTCTATTATAATATTAACTGACATCTGGACACTGACTGTAGGTATCATGTAGTCTATTATAATATTAACTGAAGTCTGGACACTGACTGTAGGTATCATGTAGTCTATTATAATATTAACTGAAGTCTGGACACTGACTGTAGTCTAGTATAATATTAACTGACATCTGGAAACTGACTGTAGGTCTCATGTAGTCTATTATAATATTAACTGACATCTGGACATTGACTGTAGGTATCATGTAGTCTATTATAATATTAACTGAAGTCTGGACACTGACTGTAGGTCTCATGTAGTCTATTATAATATTAACTGAAGTCTGGACACTGACTGTAGTCTATTATAATATTAACTGACATCTGGACACTGACTGTAGGTATCATGTAGTCTATTATAATATTAACTAAAGTCTGGACACTGACTGTAGGCCTCATGTAGTCTATTATAATATTAACTGAAGTCTGGACACTGACTGTAGTCTTTTATAATATTAACTGAAGTCTGGACACTGACTGTAGGTCTCACAACATATAGTCTATTATAATATTAACTGAAGTCTGGACACTGACTGTAGTTTAGTATAATATTAACTGAAGTCTGGCCACTGACTGTACTTCTCATGTAGTCTATTATATTATTAACTGAAGTCTGGACACTGACTGTAGTTTATTATAATATTAACTGACGTCTGGACACTGACTGTATGTATCATGTAGTCTATTATAATATTAACTGAAGTCTGGACACTGACTGTAATCTATTATAATATTAACTGAAGTATGGACACTGACTGTAGGTCTCATGTAGTCTATTATAATATTAACTGAAGTCTGGACACTGACTGTAGTCTATTATAATATTAACTGAAGTATGGACACTGACTGTAGGTCTCATGTAGTCTATTATAATATTAACTGAAGTCTGGACACTGACTGTAGTCTATTATAATATTAACTGAAGTCTGGACACTGACTGTAGGTCTCACCTCATGGAGTCTATTATAATATTAACTGAATTCTGGACACTGACTGTAGGCCTCATGTATTCTATTATAATATTAACTGAAGTCAGGACACTGACTGTAATCTATTATAATATTAACTGAAGTCTGGAAACTGACTGTAGGTCTCATGTAGTCCATTATAATATTAACTGAAGTCTGGACACTGACTGTAGGCCTCATGTAGTCTATTATAATATTAACTGAAGTCTGGACACTGACTGTAGTCTATTATTATATTAACTGAAGTATGGACACTGACTGTAGGTCTCATGTAGTCTATTATAATATTAACTGAAGTCTGGACACTGACTGTAGTCTATTGTAATATTAACTGAAGTATGGACACTGACTGTACGTCTCATGTAGTCTATTATAATGTTAGCTGAAGTCTGGACACTGACTGTAGGTCTCATGTAGTCTATTATAATATTAACTGAAGTCTGGACACTGACTGTAGTCTATTATAATATTAACTGAAGTCTGGGCACTGACTGTAGTCTATTATAATATTAACTGAAGTCTGTACACTGACTGTAGTCTATTATAATATTAACTGAAGTCTGGACACTGACTGTAGATCTCATGTAGTCTATTATAATATTAACTGAAGTCTGGACACTGACTGTAGGTATCATGTAGTCTATTATAATATTAACTGAAGTCTGGACACTGACTGTAGTCTATTATAATATTAACTGAAGTCTGGACACTGACTGTAGGCCTCATGTAGTCTATTATAAAATTACCTGAAGTCTGGACACTGACTGTAGGTCTCACCTCATGTCTATTATAATATTAACTGAAGTCTGGACACTGACTGTAGGTCTCATGTAGTCTATTATAATATTAACTGAAGTCTGGACACTGACTGTAGGTCTCACGTAGTCTATTATAATATTAACTGAAGTCTGGACACTGACTGTAGGTCTCATGTAGTCTATTATAATATTAACTGACATCTGGACACTGACTGTAGGTCTCATGTAGTCTATTATAATATTAACTGACATCTGGACACTGACTGTAGGTGTCACCTCATGTAGTCTATTATAAAATTAACTGAAGTGTGGAGACTGACTGTTGGTCTCATGTAGTCTATTATAATATTAACTGAAGTCTGGACACTGACTGTTGGTCTCATGTAGTCTATTATAATATTAACTGAAGTCTGGACACTGACTGTAGGTCTCGTGTAGTCTATTATAATATTAATTGAAGTCTGGACACTGACTGTAGTCTATTATAATATTAACTGAAGTCTGGACACTGACTGTAGTCTATTATAATATTAACTGAAGTCTGGACACTGACTGTAGTCTATTATAATATTAACTGACGTCTGGACACTGACTGTAGGTATCATGTAGTCTATTATAATATTAACTGAAGTCTGGACACTGACTGTAGGCCTCATGTAGTCTATTATAATATTAACTGAAGTCTGGAGACTGACTGTAGGTCTCGTGTAGTCTATTATAATATTAACTGAAGTCTGGACACTGACTGTAGGTCTCGTGTAGTCTATTATAATATTAATTGAAGTCTGGACACTGACTGTAGTCTATTATAATATTAACTGAAGTCTGGACACTGACTGTAGTCTATTATAATATTAACTGAAGTCTGGACACTGACTGTAGTCTATTATAATATTAACTGACGTCTGGACACTGACTGTAGGTATCATGTAGTCTATTATAATATTAACTGAAGTCTGGACACTGACTGTAGGCCTCATGTAGTCTATTAAAATATTAACTGAAGTCTGGACACTGACTGTAGATATCATGTAGTCTATTATAATATTACCTGAAGTCTGGACACTGACTGTAGGTATCATGTAGTCTATTATAATATTAACTGAAGTCTGGACACTGACTGTAGGTCTCGTGTAGTCTATTATAATATTAATTGAAGTCTGGACACTGACTGTAGTCTATTATAATATTAACTGAAGTCTGGACACTGACTGTAGTCTATTATAATATTAACTGAAGTCTGGACACTGACTGTAGTCTATTATAATATTAACTGACGTCTGGACACTGACTGTAGGTATCATGTAGTCTATTATAATATTAACTGAAGTCTGGACACTGACTGTAGGCCTCATGTAGTCTATTATAATATTAACTGAAGTCTGGAGACTGACTGTAGGTCTCGTGTAGTCTATTATAATATTAACTGAAGTCTGGACACTGACTGTAGGTCTCGTGTAGTCTATTATAATATTAATTGAAGTCTGGACACTGACTGTAGTCTATTATAATATTAACTGAAGTCTGGAAACTGACTGTAGTCTATTATAATATTAACTGAAGTCTGGACACTGACTGTAGTCTATTATAATATTAACTGACGTCTGGACACTGACTGTAGGTATCATGTAGTCTATTATAATATTAACTGAAGTCTGGACACTGACTGTAGGCCTCATGTAGTCTATTAAAATATTAACTGAAGTCTGGACACTGACTGTAGATATCATGTAGTCTATTATAATATTACCTGAAGTCTGGACACTGACTGTAGGTATCATGTAGTCTATTATAATATTAACTGAAGTCTGGACACTGACTGTAGTCTAGTACAATATTAACTGACATCTGGACACTGACTGTAGGTCTCATGTAGTCTATTATAATATTAACTGACATCTGGACACTGACTGTAGGTATCATGTAGTCTATTATAATATTAACAGAAGTCTGGACACTGACTGTAGGTCTCATGTAGTCTATTATAATATTAACTGAAGTCTGGACACTGACTGTAGGTCTCATGTAGTCTATTATAATATTAACTGAAGTCTGGACACTGACTGTAGGTGTCACGTAGTCTATTATAATATGAACTGAAGTCTGGACACTGACTGTAGGTCTCACCTCATGTAGTCTATTATAATATTAACTGACATCTGGACACTGACTGTAGGTCTCATGTAGTCTATTATAATATTAACTGACATCTGGACACTGTGTGATAACATGCGTCTTGGTGAGAGGTGTAGGAGTCAGGCGCAGGAGAGCAGGGATGTCTGAGGAGCGTGTTTAATAATAGTCCAGCAATGCAAATGGCACAGAACAAAAATCCCAAAACTACGCTCTCGAATAATCGTGCAAACACACGGAGGAACTAACACAGTTCCGACACTTTTCATACACGTGCGTAAATGCGAAAAAACAACAAACATCAAATACCATTGAACGCAATACACACAAGTCTAATCCTGCACGAATTACGGCAGGTAACAGCTGCCCTATATACCCACAGAAATCAAAGCAATTGAAAACCAGGTGTGAAAAGGAACACAGACAAAACAACCAGAAAAAGAAAAAGGGATCGGTAGTGGCTAGTAGACCGGCGACGCTGAGCGCCGAGCGCCGCCCTGAACAGTGAGAGGAGTTGCCCTCAGTAGAAGTCGTGACAGTACCCCCCCCCCCCCCCCCCTGACGCGCGGCTCCCGCAGCGCGACGACGCCGGCCTCGAGGACAACCCGGAGGACGAGGCGCAGGGCGATCCGGATGGAGGCGGTGAAACTCCCTTAGCATAGGAGGATCCAGTACGTCCTCCACCGGCACCCAGCATCTCTCCTCCGGACCGTACCCCTCCCAGTCCACGAGGTACTGAAGACCCACCACCCGACGCCTTGAGTCCAGTATGGACCGAACTGCATACGCCGGCGCCCCCCCGATGTCCAGGGGGGGCGGAGGGACCTCCCGCACCTCATCTTCTTGAAGCGGACCAGCCACCACCGGCCTGAGGAGAGACACATGAAACGAGGGGTTAATACGGTAATACGGGGGGAGCTGTAACCTATAACACACCTCGTTTATTCTCCTCAGGACTTTGAATGGCCCCACAAACCGCGGACCCAGCTTCCGGCAGGGCAGGTGGAGGGGCAGGTTTCGGGGCGAGAGCCAGACCCGGTCCCCCGGTGTGTACACCGGGGCCTCGCTGCGATGGCGGTCGGCACTGTCCTTCTGCCGTGCTTCGGCCCGTTTAAGGTACCCATGGGCGGCCTCCCAGGTTTCCCTTGAGCGTTTCACCCAATCGTCCACCGCAGGAGCCTCGGTCTGGCTCTGATGCCATGGTACCAGGACCGGCTGATAGCCCAACACACATTGGAAGGGCGACAGGTTCGTAGAGGAGTGGGGAAGTGAGTTCTGGGCCATCTCCGCCCAGGGGATGTACTTCGCCCACTCCCCTGGCCGGTCCTGGCAATACGACCGCAGAAACCTACCCACATCCTGGTTCACTCTTTCCACCTGCCCATTACTCTCGGGGTGAAACCCAGAGGTCAGGCTGACCGAGACCCCCAAACGTTCCATGAAAGCCTTCCACACCCTGGACGTGAACTCGGGACCCCGATCAGAAACAATATCCTCAGGCACCCCGTAGTGCCGGAAGACGTGAGTAAACAGGGCCTCCGCCGTCTGTAGGGCCGTAGGGAGACCGGGCAAAGGGAGGAGACGACAGGACTTAGAAAACCGATCCACAACGACCAGGATTGTGGTGTTGCCCTGTGACGGTGGCAGATCGGTCAAGAAGTCAACCGACAGGTGTGACCAAGGCCGCTGTGGAACGGGAAGGGGTTGTAACTTCCCTCTGGGCAGGTGCCTAGGAGCCTTGCACTGAGCGCACACTGAGCAGGAGGACACATAAACCCTCACGTCCTTGGCTAAAGTGGTCCACCAGACATCGCACCGTCCTCCCAATCCCCGGATGACCAGAGGAGGGGGATGTGTGAGCCCACCAAATTAACCTGTCTCTAACCTCCAGCGGAACATACACCCGTCCCGCTGGACATTGTGGTGGAGTGGGCTCAACACGCGATGCTCGCTCAATGTCTGCGTCCACCTCCCACCTTACAGGTGCCACTAGACAAGAAGCCGGGAGGATGGGCGCAGGATCAATGGCCCGCTCCTCCGTATCATATAGTCGGGACAGTGCGTCTGCCTTAGTGTTCTGGGAGCCTGGTCTATAGGAGATGGTAAACCTAAATCGGGTGAAAAACATGGTCCACCTTGCCTGACGAGGGTTCAGTCTCCTCGCTGCCCGAATGTACTCTAGATTACGGTGGTCAGTCCAGATGAGGAAAGGGTGCTGGGCCCCCTCAAGCCAATGTCTCCACACCTTCAGGGCTCTGACAATAGCTAGCAGCTCCCGATCCCCCACGTCATAGTTTCGCTCCGCCGGGCTGAGCTTCTGAGAAAAGAAAGCACAGGGGCGGAGCTTCGGTGGCGCACCCGAGCGCTGGGAGAGCACGGCTCCAACCCCAGCCTCGGATGCGTCCACCTCCACTATAAATGCCAAAGAGGGGTCCGGATGCGCCAGCACGGGAGCCGAGGTAAAAAGAGCCTTCAGGCGACCAAAAGCCCTGTCCGCCTCAGCCGACCACCCCAGACGCGTCGGCCCCCCCTTCAGCAGTGACGTAATGGGCGCAGCCACCTGCCCAAAACCCCGGATAAACCTCCGGTAGTAGTTGGCAAACCCTAAGAACCGCTGCACCTCCTTTACCGTGGTTGGAGTCGGCCAATTACTCACGGCTGCAATGCGGTCATCCTCCATCACCAACCCCGATGTGGAAATGCGATATCCAAGGAAGGAGACGGCCTGTTGGAAGAACGAGCATTTCTCAGCCTTGACGTACAGGTCATGCTCCAACAGTCTCCCAAGTACCCTGCTCACCAGAGACACATGCGCGGCCCGTGTAGCGGAATAGACCAGAATATCATCGATGTAAACCACCACACCCTGACCGTGCAGATCCCTGAGAATCTCATCCACAAAAGATTGGAAGACTGCTGGAGCATTCTTCAACCCGTACGGCATGACGAGGTACTCATAATGGCCGGATGTGGTACTAAACGCCGTCTTCCACTCATCTCCCTTCCGGATACGCACCAAGTTATATGCACTCCTGAGATCCAGTTTTGTGAAAAACCGTGCTCCGTGAAATGACTCAATCGTCGTGGCAATGAGAGGTAGCGGGTAACTTTACCCCACCGTGATGGAATTTAGACCTCTATAGTCAATGCACGGACGCAGACCACCCTCCTTCTTCTTCACAAAAAATAAACTTGAGGAGGCAGGTGAGATGGAGGGCTGAATGAACCCCTGCCCCAGAGATTCCGATATGTATGTCTCCATAGCCACCGTCTCCTCCTGTGACAGGGGATACACGTGACTCCTGGGAAGTGCAGCGCCTACCAGGAGATTTATCGCACAATCCCCTCGTCGATGAGGTGGTAATTGGGTCGCCTTCTTTTTACAGAAGACGATAGCCAAATCGGCATATTCTGAGGGAGTGCACGGTGGAGACTTGGTCTGGACTCTCCACCGTTGTAGCACCGATGGAAACTCCTACACACCTGCCTGAGCACTCCTCCGACCACCCCTGTAGAGCCCTCTGTTGCCACGAAATCCTGGGGTTGTGACGGGCCAACCAGGGGATCCCCAACACCACCGGAAACGCAGGAGAATCAATGAGGAAGAGACTAATTCTCTCCTCATGACCCTCCTGCGTAACCATATCCAGTGGAGCCGTGGCCTCCCTGACTAGCCCTGACCCTAATGGTCGGCTATCTAAGGCGTGCACTGGGAAGGGTTTATCCAGCTGAACAAGGGGAATCCCTAAAGTGTTCGCTAAACCGCGGTCAATAAAATTCCCCGCCGCGCCTGAATCTACTAGCGCCTTATGCCGGGAAAGAGGGGAACATTTAGGAAAAACAATCCATACATACACGTGACCAACAGGGGGCTCTGGGTGAGCCTGGTGCCGACTCACCTGAGGTGTCCCGGCAGTGCTCGGCCTGGCGTCTCGACTCCCGGGGGGACCCCCCCAGCACCGGTCAGCAGTGTGCCCTCTGCGACCACAGCTGGCACAGGAAAGGCCCCCTCCTCCGGTCGCCCTCGCTGAAGCACCTCCTAGCTCCATGGGTGTTGGAGTGGTGGAGCTGGGAGATGGAACTGACAGAGCCCGATCTGGATGTCCGCGGGTCGCCAGCAAGTTGTCCAACCGAATGGACATGTCGATCAATTGGTCCAAGGACAGGGTGGTGTCTCTACAGGCCAGCTCCCTACGGACGTCCTCACGCAAACTACACCTATAGTGATCGATCAAGGCCCTGTCGTTCCATCCCGCGCCAGCGGCCAAGGTCCGGAACTTTAGAACAAAGTCCTGAGCACTCCTCCTCTCCTGCCTCAGATGGAACAGCCGTTCACCCGCCGCTCGAACCTCAGGTGGGTGATCAAACACGGCCCGAAAGCGGCGGGTGAACTCTGGGTAGTGGTCCCTCGCCGAGTCAGGATCGTTCCACACCGCGTTGGCCCACTCCAGGGCTTTACCTGCGAGGCAGGAGACGAGGGCGTTCACGCTCTCACCCCCCGAAGGAGCCGGACGAACGGTCGCCAGGTATAGGTCCATCTGGAGTAAGAAGCCCTGGCACCCGGCCGCCGTCCCATCATACTCCCTCGGGAGGGCAAGTCGAATTCCACTGTGCTCAGGCAATGAAGGAGAGGGTAGTGGTACTGGTTGGGGTGTAGCTGATAACGGTGTGGGAAGGCCACCTCTCTCCCATCTCTCCATCGTCGCCATCACCTGATCCATGGCGGTCCCCAGTCGGTGTAACACTGCCGTGTGGTGTTGAACTCGCTCCTCCACGGACCCTGGAAGTGCGTCCGCTCCTGCTGACTCCATAATTATATTGGTGCAGGATTCTGTGATAACATGCGTCTTGGTGAGAGGTGTAGGAGTCAGGCGCAGGAGAGCAGGGATGTCTGAGGAGCGTGTTTAATAATAGTCCAGCAATGCAAATGGCACAGAACAAAAATCCCAAAACTACGCTCTCGAATAATCGTGCAAACACACGGAGGAACTAACACAGATCCGACACTTTACATACACGTGCGTAAATGCGAAAAAACAACAAACATCAAATACCATCGAACGCAATACACACAAGTCTAATCCTGCACGAATTACGGCAGGTAACAGCTGCCCTATATACCCACAGAAATCAAAGCAATTGAAAACCAGGTGTGAAAAGGAACACAGACAAAACAACCAGAAAAAGAAAAAGGGATCGGTAGTGGTGTCACGTTCTGACCATCGTTCGTGTGTGTTTTCCTTGTTTTAGTGTTGGTCAGGACGTGAACTGGGTGGGCATTCTATGTTGGATGTCTTGTTTGTCTATTTCTATGTCTGGCCTGATATGGTTCTCAATCAGAGGCAGGTGTTAGTCATTGTCTCTGATTGGGAACCATATTTAGGTAGCCTGGGTTTCACTGTGTGTTTGTGGGTGATTGTCCTTAGTGTCCTGATGTCATTGTTCTGTGTTAGGTTACACAAGTATAGGCTGTTTCGGTTTTCGTTAAGTTTATTGTTTTGGTAGTGTTTGTGTTTAGTGTGTTACTTCATTAAACATGGATTGCAATAGACACGCCGCATTTTGGTCCGACTCTCCTTCTCATCAAGAAAACCGTTACAAGTGGCTAGTAGACCGGCGACGCCGAGCGCCGAGCTCCGCCCGAACAGGGAGAGGAGTTACCCTCGGTAGAAGTCGTGACACACTGACTGTAGGTGTCACCTCATGTAGTCTATTATAAAATTAACTGAAGTGTGGAGACTGACTGTTGGTCTCATGTAGTCTGTTATAATATTAACTGAAGTCTGGACACTGACAGTAGGCCTCATGTAGTCTATTATAATATTAACTGAAGTCTGGACACTGACTGTAGTCTATTATAATATTAACTGACATCTGGACACTGACTGTAGGTATCATGTAGTCTATTATAATATTAACTAAAGTCTGGACACTGACTGTAGGCCTCATGTAGTCTATTATAATATTAACTGAAGTCTGGACACTGACTGTAGTCTTTTATAATATTAACTGAAGTCTGGACACTGACTGTAGGTCTCACCACATATAGTCTATTATAATATTAACTGAAGTCTGGACACTGACTGTAGTTTAGTATAATATTAACTGAAGTCTGGCCACTGACTGTAGGCCTCATGTAGTCTATTATATTATTAACTGAAGTCTGGACACTGACTGTAGTCTATTATAATATTAAATGAAGTCTGGACACTGACTGTAGGTATCATGTATTCTATTATAATATTAACTGAAGTCTGGACACTGACTGTAGGTATCATGTAGTCTATTATAATATTAACTGAAGTCTGGACACTGACTGTAGACCTCATGTGGTCTATTATAATATTAACTGAAGTCTGGACACTGACTGTAGGCCTCATGTAGTCTATTATAATTTGAACTGAAGTCTGGACACTGACTGTAGGTATCATGTAGCCTAGAGAGAGAGAGAGCAGAGAGAGCAGAGAGAGAGAGAGGGAGAGAGAGAGGGCAGAGAGAGCAGAGAGAGACAGCAGAGAGAGCAGAGAGAGCAGAGTGAAAAAGAACAGCGAGGGCAGAGAGATAAAGCAGAGAGAGAGAGCAGAGAGAGCATAGGGAGTGAGAGAGCATAGAACAGAGAAGAGAGAGCAGAGGGAGAAAGAGAGAGAGAGAGCAGAGAGGGAGAGAGAGCAGAGAGCAGAGAGAGCAGAGCAGAGAGTGCAGAGAACAGAGAAAAGAGAGAACAGAGAGAGCAGAGGGAGTGAGAGAGCAGAGAACAGAGAGAAGAGAGCAGAGAGAGCAGAGGGAGAGAGAGAGCAGAGAACAGAGGGAGAGAGAGAGCAGAGAGAGAGGGAGCCGAGAGAGCAGAGCAGAGAGCAGAGTGTACAGAGAACAGAGAAAAGAGAGAGCAGAGGGAACAGAGGGAGTGAGAGAGCAGAGAACAGAGATAAGCGAGAGCAGAGGGAGAGAGAAAGCAGAGAACAGAGGGAGAGAGAGACCAGAGAACAGAGAGAAGAGAGGGCAGAGAGCAGAAAGACTGGGAGCATAGAGAGAGAGCGAGCAGAGAGCAGGCTGAGAGGGAGAGAGCAGAGAGCACAGAGAGAGGAGAGAGAGCAGAAAGCAAAGAGAGATAGCAGAGAGCAGAGAGAGAGCAGAGAGAGCAGAGTGAAAGAGAACAGCGAGGGCAGAGAGATAAAGCAGAGAGAGAGAGAGAGCATAGGGAGTGAGAGAGCAGAGAACAGAGAGAGAGGAGAGAGAGCAGAAAGCAAAGAGAGAGAGCAGAGAGCAGAGAGAGAGAGCAGAGGGCAGAGAGAGCAGAGAGAGACAGCAGAGAGAGCAGAGAGTGAAAAAGAACAGCGAGGGCAGAGAGATAAAGCAGAGAGAGAGAGCAGAGAGTGCAGAGAACAGAGAAAAGAGAGATAAGAGAGAGCAGAGGGAGAGAGAAAGCAGAGAACAGAGGGAGAGAGAGACCAGAGAACAGAGAGAAGAGAGGGCAGAGAGCAGAAAGACAGGGATCATAGAGAGAGAGCGAGCAGAGAGCAGGCTGAGAGGGAGAGAGCAGAGAGCACAGAGAGAGGAGAGAGAGCAGAAAGCAAAGAGAGAGAGCAGAGAGCAGAGAGAGAGCAGAGAGAGCAGAGAAAAGAGAGAGCAGCAGAGCAGAGAGCAGAGAGAGCAAAGGGAGTGAGGGAGCGGAGAACAGAGAGCAGAGAGAGAGAGCAGAGAGTGAGAGAGCAGAGAGAAGAGTGACCCTGCATCACAACACTCTGTTGCTATAGAGACCCTGCATCACAACACTACGTTGCTTTAGTGACCCTGCATCACAACTCTCTGTTGTACAAATTATATAATTTGATTAATTCAATTCCATATATTTAAATGTTTTGTATTTCAGTTAATGTCAACCAGACAGATGTAAAATCTATAACTAAATTGTTTTAACAAGCCTTTCTTTTTTTCAATTATGTTTTATTATGAAAAGTACAATATATACTTGTACAACTATGGAGCGTAGGTCCATATATAATTATACAATTTGTTTTGCAACATAAAAGACAACAAAGGTCAAGGTCACAACTATAGGAAGACGTGCATTTGTGTGTGTGTGTGTCCAGTGTGTGACCAGCAGGTGTGTGTGTGTTTTTGTTTGTCCAGTGTGTGGGTGTTTGTGAGTCCAGTGTGAGTGTATGTGTGTCTGTGAGTCCAGTGTGTGTGTGTGTGTGTGTGTGTGTGTGTGTGTGTGTGTGTGTGTGTGTGTGTGTGTGTGTGTGTGTGTGTGTGTGTGTGTGTGAGAGAGAGAGTCCAGTGTGTGTTTGTCCAGTGTGTGTGTGTGTCCAGTGTGTGTGTGTGTGTGTGTGTTTGTCCAGTGTGTGTGTGTGTCCAGTGTGTGTGTGTTTGTCCAGTGTGTGTGTGTGTGTGTGAATCCAGTGTGTGTGTGTGTGTGTGTGTGTGTGTGTGTGTGTGTGTGTGTGTGTTTGTCCAGTGTGTGTGTGTGTGTGTGAGTCCAGTGTGTGTGTGAGTCAAGTGTGTGTGTGAGTCCAGTGTGAGTGTGTGTCCAGTGGGTGTGTGTGTCCAGTGGGTGTGTGTGTGTGTGTGTGTGTTTGTCCAGTGTGTGTGTGTGTGTGTGTGTGTGGTTGTCCAGTGTGAGCGTGTGTTTGTGTGTGTGTGTGTGTTTGTGAGTCCAATGTGTGTGAGTCCAGTGTGTGTGCCCAGTGTGTGTGTGTGTGTGTGAGTACAGTGTGTGTCCAGTGTGTGTGTGTGTGTCTAACGTGTGTGTGTGTGTGTATGTGTCTAGTGTGTGTGTGTGTGTCCAGTGTGTGTGTGTGTTTCCAGCGTGTGTGTGTCTGTGTCCAGTGTGTGTGTGTGTGTCCAGCGTGTGTGTGTCTGTGTCCAGTGTGTGTGTGTGTGCCCAGCGTGTGTGTGTCTTGTCCAGTGTGTGTGTGTGTGTGTCTAGCATGTATGTGTGTGTGTGTGTGTGTGTGTCCATCGTGTGTGTGTGTGTCCAGCGTGTGTGTGTCTTTGTCCAGTGTGTGTGTTTGTGTCCAGTGTGTGCGTGTGTGTGTGTGTTTGTCCAGTGTGTGTGTGTGTGTGTGTGTGTGTGAGTCCAGTGTGAGTGTGTGTCCAGTGGGTGTGTGTGTGTGTTTGTCCAGTGTGTGTGTGTGTCCAGTGTGTGTGTGTGTGTGTGTGTCCAGTGGGTGTGTGTCTGTTTGTCCAGTGTGTGTGTGTGTGTGTGTGTGTGTGTGTGTGTGTGGTTGTCCAGTGTGAGCGTGTGTGTGTGGTTGTCCAGTGTGAGTGTGTGTGTGTGTGTGTTTGTGTGAGTACAGTGTGTGTCCAGTGTGTGTGTGTGTGTCTAGCGTGTGTGTGTATGTGTCAAGTGTGTTCGTGTGTGTGTCCAGTGTGTGTGTGTGTGTCCAGTGTGTGTGTGTGTTTCCAGCGTGTGTGTGTCTGTGTCCAGTGTGTGTGTGTGCCCAGCGTGTGTGTGTCTTGTCCAGTGTGTGTGTGTGTGTGTGTGTCTAGCGGGTGTATGTGTGTGTGTGTGTGTGTGTGTGTCCATCGTGTGTGTGTGTGTCCAGCGTGTGTGTGTCTTTGTCCAGTGTGTGTGTGTGTGTGTGTGTGTGTGTGTCCAGTGTGTGTGTGTGTGCAGCTTGTGTGTGTGTGTGTGTGTGTGTGTGTGTCCAGTGTGTATGTGTGTGAGTCCAGTGTGTGTGTCCAGTGTGTGTGTGAGTGTGTGAGTGCAGTCTGTGTGTGTGTGTGAGTCCAGTGTGTGTGTGTGTGTCTAGCGTATGTGTGTGTCCAATGTGTGTGTGTGTGTGTAAAGCGTGTGTGTGTGTGTCCAGTGTGTGTGTGTGTGTCCAGCGTGTGTATGTGTATCCAGCGTGTGTATGTGTGTCCAGCGTGTGTGTGTATGTCCAGCGTGTGTATGTGTGTGTGTCCAGTGTGTGTGTGTGTGTCCAGTGTGTTTGTGTCCAGAGTGTGTACGTGTGTGTGTCCAGTGTATGTGTGTGTGTCCAGTGTGTGTGTGTGTGTCCAGCGTGTGTGTGTGTGTCCAGTGTGTGTGTGTGTGTGTTTCCAGTGTGTGTGTGTGTGTCCAGCGTGTGTTTGTGTGTCCAGTGTGTGTTTGTGTGTCCAGTGTGTGTGTGTATCCAGCGTGTGTGTGTGTGTGTCCAGTGTGTGTATGTGTGTGTCCAGAGTGTGTGTGTGTGTCCAGTGTGTGTGTGTGTGTGTCCAGCGTGTGTGTGGGTCTAGCGTGTGTATGTGTGTGTGTGTGTGTGTGTGTGTGTCCAGTGTTTGTGTGTGTCCAGCGTGTGTGTGTCCAGTGTGTGTGTGCGTGTGTTTGTGAGTCCAATGTGTGTTTGTCCAGTGTGTGTGTGTGTGTGTCCAGTGTGTGTGTGTGTGTCCAGTGTGTGTGTGTGTGTGTGTGTGTGTGTGTGTGTGTGTGTGTTTGGCCAGTGTGTGTGTGTGTGTGTGTGTGTGTGAGTCCAGTGTGTGTGTCAGTCCAGTGTGAGCGTGTGTGTGTGTGTGTGTTAGTCCAGTGTGTGTGTGTGAGTCCAGTGTGTGTGTGTGTGTGTCCAGTGTGTGTGTGTGTGTGTGTGAGTCCAGTGTATGTGTGTGTCCAGTGTGTGTGTATGTGTCTAGCGTGTGTGTGTGTCTAGCGTGTGTGCGTGTGTGTCCAGTGTGTGTGTGTGTGTCCAGTGTGTGTGTGTGTGTCCAGCGTGTGTGTGTGTGTCTAGCGTGTGTGTGTGTCCAGCGTGTGTATGTGTGTCCAGTGTGTGTGTGTCCAGTGTGTGTGTGTTTGTCCAGTGTGTGTGTGTGTGTCCGGTGTGTGTGTTTTTGTCCAGTGTGTGTGTGTGTGTGTGTAGCGTGTGTGTGTGTGTGTGTCCAGCATGTGTTTGTGTGTGTGTCCAGTGTGTGTGTGTGTGTCCAGCGTGTGTGTGTGTGTCCAGCGTGTGTGTGTCCAGCATGTTTGTGTGTGTGTCTAGTGTGTGTATGTGTGTGTGTATGTGTGTCCAGTGTGTGTGTGTGTCCAGCATGTTTGTGTATGTGTGTCCAGTGTGTGTGTGTGTGTCTAGCGTGTCTGTGTGTGTGTGTGTGTCCAGCGTGTGTGTCTGTTTCCAGTGTGTGTGTGTCCAGTGTTTGTTTGTGTGTCCAGTGTGTGTGTGTGTGTGTGTGTGTGTGTCCAGTGTGTGTGTCAATGTGTTTGTGTGTGTGTGTGCGTGTGTCCAGCGTGTGTGTCTGTGTCCAGTGTGTGTCTGTCAAGTGTGCGTGTGTTTTTTTTTCCTGTGTGTTTGTGTGTGTGTGTGTGTGTGTGTGTGTCCAGAGTGTGTGTGTGTGTGTGTGTGTGTGTATCTCAGGTAATTATTTACAGGGACACTGAGTCGCCATCATCCCAAACCCCAAACCCTGGATAGAGGGGCTCAGTGAATGTGGAGGTGAATGTGATCAGGTGGGTCAGTGTGTCAGAGGAGGCTCTATAGAAGGACAGAGTGCCGGCTGGCCAGTCCAGATACACTCCTACTCTGTGGGAGCTGGAGGAGGGGACGTCTATGGTAGTAGGATTATTATTGTGCCTGGCAATGTAACTGTTGTCATAGCAGAACAGACTCCAGGACTTGTCGTTGTATCCAATCACACAGTCTTTAACCCTTCCTCTCCTGCTGATTCCTTTATATGTCACTCCTATAACAGCCCCTCCCCCACTCAACTCTGCCTCCCAGTAACAGCGCCCAGTCAGACCCTCTCTACACAGCACCTGTTCACAGTCCTCAAATCTCTCTGGGTGATCAGGATACGGCTGCTCCTCTGTCCTACATGTCACCTTTATGTTCTCCTCAGACAGAGAGAGAAGTCTGTTTACTGTGTTTAGGTCCAGTGTGAGATAGCAGACATCTGATGGATGAAACCAGACACAATATTAGAAATCATCATCATTCACATTAGAATGTTAACTCACTTTTCACTAATTAATTTAATGTAGATGTTTCTAGGTATCAAAATGAGAAGTAGGTAACTTGAGACTTGTTGAATGATCATATGTTATAGTGTATGGTGAAATAAAACACACTTATTCCCATTAATCACACACACACACACATCGTCAAATCAACTCTTTGTAAAATTTGGTGTCCCTGATTTCTGCTTCTGTAGAACTACAGCTGATATTTAATATGACCAAGTAAGTAATGATGGTGGTCTTTGACTTAACTTGAATTAAGACTTATTCTTAGTCATATTCTTCACAGCAGTCAACACTCACATTTTCTATGCCCAGGTTTCATTGTGTTCTCTCCACCATGTTCCACCTGAACTCACACACACACACACACACACACACACACACACACACACACACACACACACACACACACACACACACACACACACACACACACACACACACAGCATATAACTTTGTCCAAGCAGTGGTAATAACGTTTGTCTTATCTAGCCTGAAAGTCAAACATGTCTGATATGAACATTGACATAAACCGTCTACATACTTGAGTTTCTCCAGTCTGCAGTTTGGATCCTCCAGTCTATCAGAGAGCAGTCTGACTCCTGAGTCTCCTGGGTGATTGTAGCTCAGGTTCAGCTCTCTCAGGTGTGAGGGGTTTGACCTCAGAGCTGAGACCAGAGAAGCACAGCCTTCCTCTGTGACTAGACAGCCTGACAGCCTGCAAAGAGTCAAATCATATTAAAATCACACTGCTATTCTTTGGTGGTGAAAATAGTGGCAGTATATTTTTTCAACATATTCAGATATATCAGTGTCCTGAAACCTTCCATATCTATTCGTAAAATAGTGTATATTCATTAAAAATGACAAATGATCAAAGTATTGCCTGCAGATAGAAACATGTATAGTACAAATATTATAGTAGACTGACCATACCAGTTTAAAAAGCAGTATCAGTCAGAAGACAGACAGTGAGGAATTAGATTTAGATTGTATTGAGTATACAGTCCACACCATATCTATTTAGACAGTGAAGCTAACATTTTAAATGTGTCTCTATACTCCAACATTTTGGATTTCAGATCAAATATTTCATTTGAGGTGACAGTATATAATGTCACCTTTAATTTGAGGGTATTTTAAGACATATGTGTTTCACTATTAAAAATGAAAACAAATTATGTTTCCAGTCTCCCCATTTGAAGAAGTCTTAAGTATTCTGAACAATTCACTCATAGTGTATTAAAATAGTCAAAAATTAGTTTTTTGTCATAAACTCGTTGGTTGCATTTGCAGTTTGTTTTGGTTGTGTTTTTGGTTGTTTTGCCCAATAATAAAATGGTGGATGATGCGTGGAGTACTTTTCTGTCTAAGAGAGTAGATAACATGTTTCTAAACAATAATAAATTAATCCTGATGATGCCATGATTAAGAAAAATCATGAAAGAATCATGAATAATAATGATTGAGAAAGTTACAGAGGCTATAACAAAGCATGCTAACCTCTCACCATTACCAATAACAGAGGCTACAACAAAACATGCTAACCTCTCACCATTACCAATAACAGAGACTACAACAAAACATGCTAACCTCTCACCATTACCAATAACAGAGGCTACAAGAAAACATGCTAACCTCTCACCATTACCAATAACAGAGGATACAACAAAACATGCTAACCTCTCACCATTACCAATAACAGAGGCTACAACAAAACATGCTAACCTCTCACCATTACCAATAACAGAGGCTACAACAAAACATGCTAACCTCTCACCATTACCAATAACAGAGGCTACAACAAAACATGCTAACCTCTCACCATTACCAGTAACAGATGCTACAACAAAACATGCTAACCTCTCACCATTACCAATAACAGAGGCTACAACAAAACATGCTAACCTCTCACCATTACCAATAACAGAGGCTACAACAAAACATGCTAACCTCTCACCATTACCAATAATATTTGTGCCTCTGTAACTTTCTCATTCATCATTATTCTCGATTCATTCCTGATTATTCATCATCATAGTAGCATCCACATGAATGTAGAAGTGTTCAGAAACATCTTCTATTCCTACTGACAATACAAGTGAAGTGACTCCAAAATGACAGGACATTATTCACCATTCAGTTTCTATTAGGAAAACATCTAAAACACAACCAAGACAAACTGGAAATACATTCAACAAGTTAGTAGCATCACAAGCTTGATGTAATCACTGCAGGCAAGGAATATGGGACCACCTACTAAACTTATGACATTGAAACATTGTATCTCAAATCCAAAAATCACAATGGACACACAGTTCAAAATGCTGGAGCATAGCACCAAATTTAAAACTGTAAGCTTCACTGTCCAAACACATATTGTGAGGACTATGTGTGTCTGGTAAACACATGTGGATCTGGTGAACAGTTATCACTTGTTGACCAACTACAGGAATACTGACCTCAGAGTCTCCAGTTTACAGTGGGGATTCCCCAGTCCAGCAGAGAGCAGCTTCACTCCTGAATCCTTCAGGTCATTGTTACTCAGATCCAGCTCTCTCAGGTGTGAGGGGTTTGACTCCAGAGCTGAGACCAGAGAAGCACAGCCTTCCTCTGTGACTCCACAGCCTGACAGCCTGACAAAGAGATCATCATGACTTCACAAGCACACTGTTAATTTAATGAGTAGTATAGAAGGACAATGGTAGATGCATTTGGTTTATTCTCCCAAACAACACATAGATTCATCTTCCGTTTCCGAGAATTGTATGGTCATATTGTTATACTCATGTGAAAATCAATGAATTTATTCAATATGTTTTACATAATATATTATACATATTATAATACATATTTTTCTCTAAACTGAATATTTCTTCCTGATGATTAGTTCATAAATTTCATTTTTATTTACTCACAGAGCAGTTCTGGATGCTTTGACCACTGGCAGCAGCCTCAGAAGACCTTCCTCTGATCTGGAGTATTTCTTCAGGTCAAACACATCCAGCTCCTTTTCTGAAGTCAGCAACACAAAGACCAGAGCTGACCACTGTGCAGGTGACAGGTTGGGTTTTGAGAGACTTCCTGAGCTCAGGTATCTTTGGATCTCCTCCACTAGAGAATGGTCATTCAGTTCATTCAGACAGTGGAACAGATTGATGCTCCTCTCTGGAGAGAGATCCTCCCCGATCTTCTCCTTGATGTACTTGACTGTTTCTTCATGGCTCTGTGAGCTGCTTCTTGTCTTTGTCAGTAGACCTCGTAAGTGCTTCTGATTGGACTCCAGTGAGAGGCCCAGAAGGAAGCGGAGGAAAAGGTCCAGGTTTCCCGTCTCACTTTGTAAGGCTTTATCCACAGCACTCTTGTAGAAAGTACCTTCAGGCTTGTCGTTTGTTTGCAGTTTGTTCATTAGATTCTCATTGTTGTTGATGAATGAGAGGAACACATATACAGCAGCCAGAAACTCCTGAATGCTCAGATGTACGAAGCAGTACACCTTGTCCTGGTACAGCACACATTCCTCTTTAAAGAGCTGTGTGCACAATCCCGAGTACACTGAGGCTTCATTAACATCAATGCCAGACTCTTTCAGGTCTTCTTCATAGAAAATCAGATTGCCATTCACAAGCTGTTGAAAAGCCAGTTTTCCCAGTGACAGAATGCTCTCTTTATTCCAGTGTGGACCTGTCTCTTCTTTCCCAAGATACTTTTCGTTCTTCTGTTTGGTATGAAACTCCACAAGGTGTGTGTACATCTCAGTCAGAGTCTTGGGCATCTCTTCTCTCTTATGTTCCAGCATGTGTTCAAGGACTGTTGCAGAGATCCAACAGAAGACTGGAATGTGGCACATGATGTGGAGGCTCCTTGATGTCTTTATGTGTGAGATGATTCTGCTGGCCAGGTCCTCATCACTGAATCTCTTCCTGAAGTACTCCTCCTTCTGTGGGTCATTGAACCCTCGTACCTCTGTTACCTGGTCAACACACCATGAAGGGATCTTATTGGCTGCTGCAGGTCGGGTAGTTATCCAGAGGAGAGCAGAGGGAAGCAGATTTCCCTTGATGAGATTTGTCAGCAGAACATTCACTGAGGTTGACTCTGTGACGTCCCAACAGATCTTGTTCTTCTGGAAGTCTAGGGGCAGTCGGCACTCATCCAGACCATCAAAGATGAACAGAACTTTGTACTTGTTGTAGTTGGAGATTCCTGATTGTTTGATTTCCATTGAGAAGTGATTGAGAAGTTCAATGAAAGTGTGTTTGTCCTCTTTCATCAAATTCAGCTCCCGAAAAGGGAATGAAAATACAAATTGGATATCCTGATTTGCTTTTCCTTCAGCCCAGTCCAGAATGAACTTCTGCACAGAGACTGTTTTTCCAATGCCAGCGACTCCCTTTGTCAGCACAGTTCTGATTCGTTTGTCTTGTCCTGTTAAGGGTTTGAAGATGTCGTTACATTTAATTGCAGTCTCTGGTCTTGCTTGTTTCCTGGTTGTTGTCTCAATCTGTCTCAGCTCATGTTCATTATTGACCTCTCCTGTTCCACCCTCTGTGATGTAGAGCTCTGTGTAGATGTTATTGAGAAGTGTTGGGTTTCCTTGTTTAGCGATCCCCTCAAATACACATTGAAACTTCTTCTTCAGATTAGATTTGAGTTCACGTTGGCAAATCACAGCAGGATCGTCTGAATCTAGAAATAACACAGAGGATATTGATATTACGTCTGTTTTAATGTCTACAGTATTGTAGGACTGTTATAAAGTTGTACATTATAATAATGTATTCTCTTAACTGACTGTATAAATGTGTAAATGTTTTCACAATGCATTACAGACTGGTGTGACTGATTATATTATTATTGGTATTATTGATGGTATTATTCATGTTCTCTCTCTCTCTCTCTATAAATTAATCAACACATCCCTGCTGCTACTTGATGAGGTCACTAGGTGTTGTGTTAAGGCTGCTACAATATCATTGAGTTACACAGCTACTTTAGCTGTACTTTAGCTACAGCTTTTAAATGTTATAAAACACCATTCAACATGAGGCAGACAGATCTTACATTTCTCCAGTGTGTCAGCAAGCTCCTTCTGGTTCATTTTCCTCAGGATGTGCAGTGTGATCTTCAGAGCCCCCTCTCTGGCATTGCTCTCCTGCTTCTCATCTTCAGCATCCACCACTTCCTTATCCTGCTTCTGACTCTCAAAGCCTTCTGGGAGTTCTGGACTAAGAATCCTCTTGAACATCTTCAGCTCGTTCTTCACAAATGTCAAAATATTCTCTTCAAGCAACTGAAATAAATAAAGTAAATAAGTTAAGCAAGAGACAAATGCTTTCTCATTAACACATTAATGAATGTTTGACAGATCAACTTTACTTGAGGTAAACGAAAACAAATGTACATAACAGGACCACATACACTGAATATGGAGTCCAGGTCTGTTTGATGACTCTGGGAAGACTGACCACTGAGAATCTCTGACTCTGATCTCCTCATCCAGGGAGTACACACACACACACACACACACACACACACACACACACACACACACACACACACACACACACACACACACACACACACACACACACACACACACACACACACACACACACACACACACACACACACACACACACACACACACACACACACACACACACACACACACACACACACACACACACACACAGGGAGGGAATGTTGTGTTTAATATTGTTTTAGGACTATGAAAATGGACATAAGGATTAGCCTATGGATTGTGAAAACAACAACAATAAATGGGAAAATGGGAGAGGAGAAATGACTATAGACAGTGTTGTTTAACTAACTGACCATGACCCATGAGTTCTTCTTACCTTTGTTCAGTAGAAAAGTCTCCCTCTCTAAAGAATATAGGTAGTTCCATAGACTTGTCACTCTTCATGGACACACAGCTGGGTACAGGGGAGGCTGGTCTCTCCTGCTTGATTGGTCTTCAACACAACAGAGACAAACATTACATCTCTCATCTACTCTGAGCTCAGTTGGGGAAATATAAGAAGAGTTTCATTCCAAAACGTCGTGTCCACTTTCAGAAATGTTGATAAATTATATTTGATTGTTTATAGAAATTATTAAATGACTTCAAGTCTTTATAAAGGCTTCTAAAGTGGGTACATTTCACTTAAAAAAGCCAGACTTGATTTGATGAAAAATGGATCAACAACAAAACAAAACAAAACAACATCTAGAACAGTTACAGTATATAGAATGTAGTATATAGTATATAGTTACAGTATATAGAATGTAGTATGTAGTATATAGTTACAGTATATAGAATGTAGTATTTAGTATATAGTTACAGTATATAGAATGTAGTATATAGTATATAGTTACAGTATATAGAATGTAGTATATAGTATATAGTTACAGTATATAGAATGTAGTATATAGTATATAGTTACAGTATATAGAATGTAGTATATAGTATATAGTTACAGTATATAGCATGTAGTATATAGTATATAGTTAAAGTATATAGAATGTAGTATATAGTATATAGTTACAGTATATAGAATGTAGTATATAGTTACAGTATATAGAATGTAGTATATAGTATATAGTTACAGTATATAGAATGTAGTATATAGTATATAGTTACAGTATATAGAATGTAGTATATAGTATATAGTTACAGTATATAGAATGTAGTATATAGTATATAGTTACAGTATATAGAATGTAGTATATAGTTACAGTATATAGAATGTAGTATATAGTATATAGTTACAGTATATAGAATGTAGTATATAGTATATAGTTACAGTATATAGAATGTAGTATATAGTATATAGTTACAGTATATAGAATGTAGTATATAGTATATAGTTACAGTATATAGAATGTAGTATATAGTTACAGTATATAGAATGTAGTATATAGTATATAGTTACAGTATATAGAATGTAGTATATAGTATATAGTTACAGTATATAGAATGTAGTATATAGTATATAGTTACAGTATATAGAATGTACACATAAGCAACATTTTCTGATTTAAAAACGTTTTAGAATATACATTCTTAAACAACATTGTCATCTCACCTCTTAGTTTTGGTGTCATGTTCCCCAGAGAGACTCATTTTAGAGGCAGGGTCCCCCTCCTCTCTCTCCCCAGAGAGACTCATTTTAGAGGCAGGGTCCCCCTCCTCTCTCTCCCCAGAGAGATGCCTTTTAGAGGCAGGTCCCTCCTCTCTCTCCCCAGAGAGACTCATTTTAGAGGCAGGGTCCCCCTCCTCTCTCTCCCCAGAGAGACTAATTTTAGAGCACTGACCCCTAAACAGAGATACAACATGTTTGTTGTGGTTAACACAGTGACATATAATTATTGAATGTAAATTGTTCTCTTTTATCTTTTAGAAATAAAACATTGACTAACAGACACATCCAAAGTCAGGTGATTTAGTTCAATTACTTTTTCTAGCTCAATGACTACTCAAAACCTGCCCACAAGGCCAGAAAACTAACTAATAGCCCCTGATAGGCCTACATCTTATTTTGGGGAGGCAGGTAGCCTGAAAACTAACTAATAGCCCCTGATAGGCCCCTGATAGGCCTACATCTTATTTTGGGGCGGCAGGTAGCCTAGTGGTGTAGGAGCGAACCATTAAGGAGAGCAAAAGCATTAAATATAAATAGGTCTTGTTGCCAGGCTGAAGTAGCAAGGACATGCACATTAATTAAGAGAAGATCTCACCCAGGCCATATGACACCCAGACTATACTCTATTTTTGAAAGAGTACATCAGACCATACGACACCCAGACTATACTCTATGTTTGAAAGAGTTCATCAGACCATATGACACCCAGACTATACTCTATTTTTGAAAGAGTACATCAGACCATACGTATATTTATGACAGCTGGACGTACTATGGTCAGAAGGATACAGGAAGAAAGATGGAAACAAGATAACTGATTACTAACAGGTGAAACATAAGTATGCATTATTTTTTGAACTTCGAAGGAGTTCTACCATCATTATAACCAAAAGCAGACATGAGCGTTAGTGGGCGTGAACTAGCTCTGAGATGAGAAGAAAATAATGGACAGGTCAAGGGAAGCTGTTTTCATACAGAGGGAGGGGACTCTATACGTTATGCAAAGACAGAATCCTATAAAGGCAGGACTCTGTAATATGAGAATATGGACTCTTTCCATGGAGGGGCTCGGCCCTGTTATTTTTCATTTTTTTACCTTTATTTAGGTAAAACTATCGGCCTATATCGAATCTTCCATTCCTCTCAAAAATTTTAGAAAAGGCTGTTGCGCAACATCTTGGCCATGTTCTGTTATAATGTCCACCCGGCACAGCCAGAAGAGGACTGGCCACCCCACATAGCCTGGTTCCTCTCTAGGTTTCTTCCTAGGTTTTGGCCTTTCTAGGGAGTTTTTCCTAGCCACCGTGCTTCTACACCTGCATTGCTTGCTGTTTGGGGTTTTAGGCTGGGTTTCTGTACAGCACTTTGAGATATCAGCTGATGTACGAAGGGCTATATAAAAAATGTATTAGATTTTAGCTAGGCAAGTCAGTTAAGAACAAATTCTTCTTTTCAATGACGGCCTACCAGCCTAGGTGGTTCAACAGTGGTTTAACTGCCTGTTCAGGGGCAGAACGACAGATTTGTACCTTGTCAGCTCGGAGGTTTGAACTTGCAACTTTCCGGTTACTAGTCCAACTCTCTAACCACTAGGCTATTAATAAGTGTGTGATAGGATCTTTCCATGGAGGGGCTCCGGCTCAGTTATGTTTGTGATAGGGTCCTTCCATGGAGGGGCTCGGCCCTGTTATGTTTGTGATAGGGTCCTTCCATGGAAGGGCTCAGTTTTGCTACTTTGTATTAAAGTGTATATTGAATTCACAAGTTCTTGTAAGAGTGTTATATTTCTGGGACGATTCTCCACGACAGATGTTAGACTAGCAGGTGTCCACATACTTTTGGTAATGTAGTGTATGTAGCCTAATCTAAATCAAATCAAATGATATTGGTCACAATGTTTGAGCGGCAAAGACTAAGATACAGTAGAATAGTGTAGAATACAGTATATACATATGAGATGAGTAATACATAGACTAAGATACAGTAGAATAGTATAGAATACAGTATATTCATATGAGATTAGTAATGAATAGACTAAGATACAGTAGAATAGTAAAGAATACAGTATATACATATGAGATGAGTAATGCATAGACTAAGATACAGTAGAATAGTATAGAATACAGTATATACATATTAGATGAGTAAGGTCAGATATTTATAGCCGAGGCCAGATACTTTTCACAACATTTCCAACAGAGACCATCAGGTTGGTCGGCATGATTAGTGATCATACTGTAGCTCAAACCTGCTGTGACTGTTGAATGTCTGACGACGACCTAACTTTATAATAGTTCGTAGCCTACCTACCAGAATCTGCCCGTCTTTCCTTCAAATCAACACATTTATCTGTCTTCTAATGCAGTGGTGTAAAGTACTTCAGTAAAATACTTTAAAGTACTACTTAAGTAGTTTTGGGGGAATCTGTCCTTTACTTTAATATTTATATTTTTAACAACTTTTACTTCACTACATTCATAAAGAAAATGATGTACTTTTTACTCTGTACATTTTCCCTGACACCCAAAAGTACTCCTTACATTTTGAATGCTTAGCAGGACAGAAAATGGTCCAATTCACGCACTTATCAAGAGAAAATCCCTGGTCATCCCTACTGCCTCTGATCTGGCAGACTCACTAAACAGAGAACATCCCTGGTCCTCCCTACTGACTATGACCTGGCAGACTCACTAAACACAAATGCTTTGTTTTTAAATGATATCTGAGTGTTGGAGTGTGACCCTGGCTATCCATAAATTAAAATAACATGAACATTGTGCTACTTTACTTTTTACTTTTAATACTTAATTACATTTCAAGGACAGAAAAGTAACGGTCACTGGGTGAATTCGTTTTGCATTGCCCGGCTCCCCGGGGGAGCAGAGTTTGCACATTTTACACCATTCCATTGGTCCTTAAAATAATTGGACCATTGGTCCACCCACCTGTAGCACCGGGCCATGCAAAACAAACCTCCCACTGTTGCAGAGACACAGAGTTCTAATCCCAGACGCGTTTCTTCAAGACATCTCTCTTACATTATTTTTGATAAACATATAATTTACTCGAAACCAAGTTTAGCTGTGTTGTTTTCCTCCAAAATGTTACTGTAGGACTTTAATAATTGTAAGCAGTCCTACAAACCAAAAAGGTTTTAATTTGAGAATGTTCATTTGTATGCCTCAAATATTAAACTGTCTTAAAATATGTGATGATTAGTTGAATCAGGTGTGTAAGTGCTGGTAAGAACAAAAGTATTGAGAAACTCTAAGATAAACATAAAACCATTTCATTGAAAAGCTCCTCCACCATCTTTACCAGGCGTGTGACTGATAACATGTAGGACTACTGATTAGTTTACACTTTGAAAACTGCTGTCTGTCAGCAACTCAGCTCAAGTAGCAGTTCTACTAAATAGTAATATCTCATTCCAGGTATTCATTCTCTTACTCTGTCCATTAGAATAGATTATTATTATAACTAGTAATATCTCATTCCAGGTATTCATTCTCTTACTCTGTCCATTAGAATATATTATTATTATAACTAGTAATATCTCATTCCAGGTATTCATTATCTTACTGTGTCCATTAGAATAGATTATTATTATAACTAGCAATATCTCATTCCAGGTATTCATTATCTTACTCTGTTCATTAGAATAGATTATTATTATAACTAGTAATGTCTCATTCCAGGTATTCATTATCTTACTCTGTTCATTAGAATAGATTATTATTATAACTAGTAATGTCTCATTCCAGGTATTCATTATCTTACTCTGTCCATTAGAATAGATTATTATTATAACTAGTAATGTCTCATTCCAGGTATTCATTATCTTACTCTGTTCATTAGAATAGATTATTATTATAACTAGTAATATCTCATTCCAGGTATTCATTCTCTTACTCTGTTCATTAGAATAGATTATTATTATAACTGGTAGTATCTCATTCCAGGTATTCATTATCTTACTCTGTTCATTAGAATAGATTATTATTATAACTAGTAATATCTCATTCCAGGTATTCATTCTCTTACTCTGTCCATTAGAATAGATTATTATTATAACTAGTAATGTCTCATTCCAGGTATTCATTATCTTACTCTGTTCATTAGAATAGATTATTATTATAACTAGTAATGTCTCATTCCAGGTATTCATTCTCTTACTCTGTTCATTAGAATAGATTATTATTATAACTAGTAATATCTCATTCCAGGTATTCATTCACGTATTCTGTCCATTAGAATAGATTATTATTATAACTAGTAATATCTCATTCCAGGTATTCATTATCTTACTGTGTCCATTAGAATAGATTATTATTATAACTAGTAATATCTCATTCCAGGTATTCATTCTTTTACTCTGTTCATTAGAATAGATTATTATTATAACTGGTAGTATCTCATTCCAGGTATTCATTATCTTACTCTGTTCATTAGAATAGATTATTATTATAACTAGTAATATCTCATTCCAGGTATTCATTATCTTACTCTGTTCATTAGAATAGATTATTATTATAACTAGTAATGTCTCATTCCAGGTATTCATTATCTTACTCTGTTCATTAGAATAGATTAGTATTATAACTAGTAATGTCTCATTCCAGGTATTCATTATCTTACTCTGTCCATTAGAATAGATTATTATTATAACTAGTAATGTCTCATTCCAGGTATTCATTATCTTACTCTGTTCATTAGAATAGATTATTATTATAACTAGTAATATCTCATTCCAGGTATTCATTCTCTTACTCTGTTCATTAGAATAGATTATTATTATAACTGGTAGTATCTCATTCCAGGTATTCATTATCTTACTCTGTTCATTAGAATAGATTATTATTATAACTAGTAATATCTCATTCCAGGTATTAATTCTCTTACTGTGTCCATTAGAATAGATTATTATTATAACTAGTAATATCTCATTCCAGGTATTCATTCTCTTACTCTGTTCATTAGAATAGATTAGTATTATAACTAGTAATGTCTCATTCCAGGTATTCATTATCTTACTCTGTCCATTAGAATAGATTATTATTATAACTAGTAATGTCTCATTCCAGGTATTCATTATCTTACTCTGTTCATTAGAATAGATTATTATTATAACTAGTAATATCTCATTCCAGGTATTCATTCTCTTACTCTGTTCATTAGAATAGATTATTATTATAACTGGTAGTATCTCATTCCAGGTATTCATTATCTTACTCTGTTCATTAGAATAGATTATTATTATAACTAGTAATATCTCATTCCAGGTATTAATTCTCTTACTGTGTCCATTAGAATAGATTATTATTATAACTAGTAATATCTCATTCCAGGTATTCATTCTCTTACTCTGTTCATTAGAATAGATTATTGTTCAGAAATACCTACTTTATTTGTCAGTCATCTCCATGTAGTGTTTTCTGCTCTGTCGTCTCAAAATGGATCCCGAACAAAACAACAACTTTACTTTCTGTTTCAGCTCAGCTGTCTCCTCACCCTGATAATAAAGTGTTATATTGGTATCTTCCACTAGATGGCAGTAAACACCGGCTGTAACTAGACTTTCCAACTATGTGATCTGTTTCAGCTCAGCCGCCTCCCCACCCTGATAATAAAGTGTTTTATTGGTATCTTCCCCTAGATGGCAGTAAACACATGCTGTATTTTTTTACCTGATGGGATGGATGTTCAACCCCATTAAAATGACCACAAGGTCTATGAAGAACATTTTTTTATACCTTTATTTAACCAGGCAAGTCAGTTAAGAACAAATTCTTATTTTCAATGACAGCCTAGGAACAGTGGGTTAACTGCCTGTCTAGGGGGAGAATGACAGATTTGTACCTTGTCAGCTCGGGGGTTTGAACTTGCAACCTTCCGGTTACTAGTCCAACGCTCTGAACACCAGGCTACACTGCCGTAACTAGACTTTACAACTATGAGTTCGGTTTCATACAGGCAGTGTCCCAGAGTTGGAGTACTGATCTAGAATCAGGTCCCCCCTCTCCAAGTAATCTGATTCATTATGATCTAGGATCTGGTCCCCCCTCCATGTAATCTGATTCGTTATGATCTAGGATCAGGTCCCTCCTCTCCATGTAATCTGATTCATTATGATCTAGGATCAGGTCCCTCCTCTCCATGTAATCCTCTCCATGTAATCTGATTCATTATGATCTAGGATCAGGTCGCCCTCTCCATGTAATCTGATTAATTATGATCTAGGATCAGGTCCCCCCTCTCCATGTAATCTGATTCATTATGATCTAGGATCAGGTCCCCCCTCTCCATGTAATCTGATTCATTATGATCTAGGATCAGGTCCTCCTCTCCATGTAATCTGATTCATTATGATCTAAAAGGCTAAACTGATCCTAGATCAGCTCTCCTACTCTTTATGAATACTGTCACAGGTGACTCCTCAAGATGAGGCTCATGATTTATAAGTTATATTCTTCAAGAATCAATTAGTATCATTCATTGAACTGTTTTGCCATGAACAGATCTGTGAGGTCTTAACTTAAAGGTTCTATATAGACCTTATGGTCATTTTAATGGGGTTGAACATCCATCCCATCAGATTGGGTAAAGGATTTTATGAGCTCAGAAAAATAGTGACTTGGAAGCATCTCTCTGACCTCACCCTGCTGAAACACACTCAAGTAAAGACCACATAGCTACAGTTACATGCTTGTGTTTTTTTTAATCAACTTTTACAGCAAATGTCTGGACTGGTATTCATATGAATCAGTTAGGCATCTCCCAATTGATGGACCCACTCAGAACATTATATATACAGACTAGTTAACCATCTCCCAATAGATGGACCTACTCAGAACATTATATATAGAGACTAGTTAACCATCTCCCAATAGATGGACCCACTCAGAACTTTATATACACAGACTAGTTAGGCATCTCCCAATATATGGACCCACTCAGAACTTTATATATACAGACTAGTTAACCACCTCCCAGTAGATGGACCCACTCAGAACATTATATATACAGACTAGTTAACCATCTCCCAATAGATGGACCCACTCAGAACTTTATATATACAGACTAGTTAACCATCTCCCAATAGATGGACCCACTCAGAACTTTATATATACAGACTAGTTAACCATCTCCCAATAGATGGATCCCACTCAGAACATTATATATAGAGACTAGTTAACCATCTCCCAATAGATGGACCCACTCAGAACTTTATATACACAGACTAGTTAGGCATCTCCCAATATATGGACCCACTCAGAACTTTATATATACAGACTAGTTAACCACCTCCCAGTAGATGGACCCACTCAGAACATTATATATACAGACTAGTTAACCATCTCCCAATAGATGGACCCACTCAGAACTTTATATATACAGACTAGTTAACCATCTCCCAATAGATGGATCCCACTCAGAACATTATATATACAGACTAGTTAACCATCTCCCAAAAGATGGACCCACTCAGAACTTTATATATACAGACTAGTTAACCACCTCCCAGTAGATGGAACCACTCAGAACATTATATATACAGACTAGTTAACCATCTCCCAATAGATGGACCCACTCAGAACTTTATATATACAGACTAGTTAACCATCTCCCAATAGATGGATCCCACTCAGAACATTATATATACAGACTAGTTAACCATCTCCCAAAAGATGGACCCACTCAGAACTTTATATATACAGACTAGTTAACCACCTCCCAGTAGATGGACCCACTCAGAACATTATATATACAAACTAGTTAACCAACTCCCAGTAGATGGACCCACACAGAACTTTATATATACAGACTAGTTAGGCATAGAATTCCTCACAATCAAATGTCGATTGCATTATCTACCAAGGGAAATCTCTTCGATTATAATCACAGCCGTATATATTCCCCCCCAAGCAGACACATCGATGGCTCTGAACGAACTTTATTTGACTCTTTGCAAACTGGAATCCATATATCCTGAGGCTGCATTCATTGTAGCTGGGGATTTTAACAAGGCTAATCTGAAAACAATACTCCCTAAATTGTACCAGCATATCAATTGCGCAACCAGGAATGGTAAAACCTTGGATCATTGCTATTCTAACTTCCGCGACGCATATAAGGCCCTCCCCCGCACTCCTTTTGGAAAAGCTGACCACGACTCCATTTTGTTGCTCCCAGCCTATGGACAGAAGCTAAAACAAGAAGCTCCCACGCTGAGGTCTGTTCAACGCTGGTCCGACCAATCTGATTCCACACTAGAAAGACTGCTTCCATCACGTGGACTGGGATATGTTTCGTATTGCGTCAGACAACAACAGTGACGAATACGCTGATTCGGTGAGTGAGTTCATTAGAACGTGCGTTGAAGATGTCGTTCCCATAGCAACGATTAAAACATTCCCAAACCAGAAACCGTGGATTGATGGCAGCATTCGCGTGAAACTGAAAGCGCAAACCACTGCTTTTAAACAGGGCAAGGTGACCGGAAACATGACCGAATACAAACAGTGTAGCTTTTGCAAGGCAATCAATCAAACAAGCTAAGCGTCAGTATAGAGACAAAGTAGAATCGCAATTCAACGGCTCAGACACAAGAGGTATGTGGCAGGGTCTACAGTCAATCACGGATTACAAAAAGAAAACCAGCCAAGTCACGGACCAGGATGCCTTGCTCCCAGGCAGACTAAATAACTTTTTTGCCCGCTTTGAGGACAATACAGTGCCATTGACACGGCCCGCAACCAAAACATGCGGACTCTCCTTCACTGCAGCCGAGGTGAGTAAAACATTTAAACGTGTTAACCCTCGCAAGGCTGCAGGCCCAGACGGCATCCCCAGCCGCGCCCTCAGAGCATGCGCAGACCAGCTGGCTGGTGTGTTTACGGACATATTCAATCGATCCCTATTCCAGTCTGCTGTTCCCACATGCTTCAAGAGGGCCACCATTGTTCCTGTTCCCAAGAAAGCTAAGGTAACTGAACTAAACGACTACCGCCCCGTAGCACTCATTACTGTCATCATGAAGTGCTTTGAGAGACTAGTCAAGGACCATATAACCTCCACCCTACCTGACACCCTAGACCCACTCCAATTTGCTTACCGCCCAAATAGGTCCACAGACGATGCAATCTCAACCACACTGCACACTGCCCTAACCCATCTGGACAAGAGGAATACCTATGTGAGAATGTTGTTCATCGACTACAGCTCAGCATTTCACACCATAGTACCCTCCAAACTCGTCATCAAGTTCGAGACCCTGGGTCTCGACCCCGCCATGTGCAACTGGGTACTGGACTTCCTGACGGGCCACCCCCAGGTGGTGAGGGTAGGTAACAACATCTCCACCCCACTGATCCTCATCACTGGGGCCCCACAAGGGGGCGTTCTGAGCCCTATCCTGTACTCCCTGTTCACCCACGACTGCGTGGCCACGCACGCCTCCAATTCAATCATCAAGTTTGCGGACGACACAACAGTGGTAGGCTTGATTACCAACAACGACGAGACGGCCTACAGGGAGGAGGTGAGGGCCCTCGGAGTGTGGTGTCAAGAAAATAACCTCACACTCAACGTCAACAAAACTAAGGAGATTATTGAGGACTTCAGGAAACAGCAGAGGGAACACCCCCCTATCCACATCGATGGAACAGTAGTGGAGAGGGTAGTAAGTTTTAAGATCCTCGGCGTACACATCACAGACAAACTGAATTGGTCCACCCACACAGACAGGATCGTGAAGAAGGCGCAGCAGCGCCTCTTCAACCTCAGGAGGCTGAAGAAATTTGGCTTGTCACCAAAAGCATTCACAAACTTCTACAGATGCACAATCGAGAGCATCCTGTTGGGCTGTATCACCGCCTGGTACGGCAACTGCTCCGCCCACAACCGTAAGGCTCTCCAGAGGGTAGTGAGGTCTGCACAACGCATCACCGGGGGAAAACTACCTGCCCTCCAGGACACCTACACCACTCGATGTCACAGAAAGGCCATAAAGATCATCAAGGACAACAACCACCCGAGCCACTGCCTGTTCACCCCGCTATCATCCAGAAGACGAGGTCAGTACAGGTGCATCAAAGCTGGGACCGAGAGACTGAAAAACAGCTTCTATCTCAAGGCCATCAGACTGTTAAACAGCCACCACTAACATTGAGTGGCTGCTGCCAACACACTGACTCAACTCCAGCCACTTTAATAATGGGAATTCTATGGGAATTGATGTAAAATATATCACTAGCCACTTTAAACAATGCTACTCAATATAATGTTTACATACCCTACATTATTTATCTCGTATGTATACGTATATACTGTACTCTATATCATCTATTGCATCTTTATGTAATACATGTATCACTAGCCACTTTAAACTATGCCACTTTGTTTACATACTCATCTCATATGTATGTACTGTACTCGATACCATCTGCTGCATCTTGCCTATGCCGCTCTGTACCATCACTCATTCATATATCTTTATGTACATATTCTTTATCCCTTTACACTTGTGTGTATAAGGTAGTAGTTTTGGAATTGTTAGTTAGATTACTCGTTGGTTATTACTGCATTGTCGGAACTAGAAGGACAAGCATTTCACTACACTCGCATTAACATCTGCTAACCATGTGTATGTGACAAATAAATTTGATTTGATTTTAACATGTCCTTTTGTTCTGTTCTGTAGTGGACTCTAGTGATGTTCCTAACATGTTCTGTTGTTCTGTTGTAGTGGACTCTAGTGATGTTCCTAACATGTTCTGTTGTTCTGTTGTAGTGGACTCTAGTGATGTTCCTAACATGTTATGTTGATGTTGTTCTGTTGTAGTGTACTCTAGTGATGTTCCTAACATGTTCTGTTGTTATGTTGTAGTGGACTCTAGTGATGTTCCTAACATGTTCTGTTGTAGTGTACTCTAGTGATGTTCCTAACATGTTCTGTTGTTCTGTTGTAGTGGACTCTAGTGATGTTCCTAACATGTCCTGTTGTTCTGTTGTAGTGGACTCTAGTGATGTTCCTAACATGTCCTGTTGTAGTGGACTCTAGTGATGTTCCTGACATGTCCTGTTGTTCTGTTGTAGTGGACTCTAGTGATGTTCCTAACATGTCCTGTTGTTCTGTTGTAGTGGACTCTAGTGATGTTCCTAACATGTCCTGTTGTACTGTTGTAGTGGACTCTAGTGATGTTCCTAACATGTCCTGTTGTAGTGGACTCTAGTGATGTTCCTAACATGTTCTGTTGTTCTGTTGTAGTGGACTCTAGTGATGTTCCTAACATGTCATGTTGTTCTGTTGTAGTGGACTCTAGTGATGTTTCTAACATGTCCTGTTGTTCTGTTGTAGTTGACTCTAGTGATGTTCCTAACATGTCCTGTTGTTCTGTTGTAGTGGACTCTAGTGATGTTCCTAACATGTCATGTTGTTCTGTTGTAGTGGACTCTAGTGATGTTTCTAACATGTCCTGTTGTAGTTGACTCTAGTGATGTTCCTAACATGTCCTGTTGTTCTGTTGTAGTGGACTCTAGTGATGTTCCTAACATGTCCTGTTGTTCTGTCGTAGTGGACTCTAGTGATGTCCTGTTGTTCTGTTGTAGTGGACTCTCTGCCACAGAGGTTTTCCCAACAACAGAAGTTCAACAGAAGCAGAAAGAGAAATGGCAGAAACAGTCTCTTCCATGTAAACCATTGCATCAATAATCTTGTATTTATTTATTTATTTATTTATTTCACCTTTATTTAACCAGGTAGGCAAGTTGAGAACAAGTTCTCATTTACAATTGCGACCTGGCCAAGATAAAGCAAAGCAGTTCGACACATACAAGGAAACAGAGTTACACATGGAGTAAAACAAACATACAGTCAATAATACAGTATAAACAAGTCTATATACGATGTGAGCAAATGAGGTGAGATAAGGGAGGTAAAGGCAAAAAAAGGCCATGGTGGCAAAGTAAATACAATATAGCAAGTAAAACACTGGAATGGTAGATTTGCAATGGAAGAATGTGCAAAGTAGAAATAAAAATAATGGGGTGCAAAGGAGCAAAATAAATTAATTAATTAAATACAGTAGGGAAAGAGGTAGTTGTTTGGGCTAAATTATAGGTGGGCTATGTACAGGTGCAGTAATCTGTGAGCTGCTCTGACAGTTGGTGCTTAAAGCTAGTGAGGGAGATAAGTGTTTCCAGTTTCAGAGATTTTTGTAATTCGTTCCAGTCATTGGCAGCAGAGAACTAGAAGGAGAGGCGGCCAAAGAAATAATTGGTTTTGGGGGTGACTAGAGAGATATACCTGCTGGAGCGTGTGCTACAGGTGGGAGATGCTATGGTGACCAGCGAGCTGAGATAAGGGGGGACTTTACCTAGCAGGGTCTTGTAGATGACATGGAGCCAGTGGGTTTGGCGATGAGTATGAAGCGAGGGCCAGCCAACGAGAGCGTACAGGTCACAATGGTGGGTAGTATATGGGGCTTTGGTGACAAAACGGATTGCACTGTGATAGACTGCATCCAATTTGTTGAGTAGGGTATTGGAGGCTATTTTGTAAATGACATCGCCAAAGTCGAGGATTGGTAGGATGGTCAGTTTTACAAGGGTATGTTTGGCAGCATGAGTGAAGGATGCTTTGTTGCGAAATAGGAAGCCAATTCTAGATTTAATTTGGATTGGAGATGTTTGATATGGGTCTGGAAGGAGAGTTTACAGTCTAACCAGACACCTAAGTATTTGTAGTTGTCCACGTATTCTAAGTCAGAGCCGTCCAGAGTAGTGATGTTGGACAGGCAGGCAGGTGCAGATAGCGATCTGTTGAAGAGCATGCATTTAGTTTTACTTGAATTTAAGAGCAATTGGAGGCCACGGAAGGAGAGTTGTATGGCATTGAAGCTTGCCTGGAGGGTTGTTAAGACAGTGTCCAATGAAGGGCCAGACGTATACAGAATGGTGTCGTCTGCGTAGAGGTGGATCAGAGACTCACCAGCAGCAAGAGCGACCTCATTGATGTATACAGAGAAGAGAGTTGGTCCAAGAATTGAACCCTGTGGCACCCCCATAGAGACTGCCAGAGGTCCGGACAGCAGACCCCCCGATTTGACACACTGAACTCTATCAGAGAAGTAGTTGGTGAACCAGGCGAGGCAATCATTTGAGAAACCAAGGCTGTCGAGTCTGCCGATGAGGATGTGGTGATTGACAGAGTCGAAAGCCTTGGCCAGATCTATGAATACGGCTGCACAGTAATGTTTCTTATCGATGGCGGTTAAGATATCGTTTAGGACCTTGAGCGTGGCTGAGGTGCACCCACGACCAGCTCTGAAACCAGATAGCATAGTAGAGAAGGTATGGTGAGATTCGAAATGGTCGGTAATCTGTTTGTTGACTTGGCTTTCGAAGACCTTAGAAAGGGATGGTAGGATAGATATAGGTCTGTAGCAGTTTGGGTCAAGAGTGTCCCTCCCTTTGAAGAGGGGGATGACCGCAGCTGCTTTCCAATCTTTGGGAATCTCAGACGACACGAAAGAGAGGTTGAACAGGCTAGTAATAGGGGTGGCAACAATTTCGGCAGATAATTTTAGAAAGAAAGGGTCCAGATTGTCTAGCCCGGCTGATTTGTAGGGGTCCAGATTTTGCAGCTCTTTCAGAACATCAGCTGAACGGATTTGGGAGAAGGAGAAATGGGGAAGGCTTGGGCGAGTTGCTGTGGGGGGTGCAGTGCTGTTGACCGGGGTAGGAGTAGCCAGGTGGAAAGCATGGCCAGCCGTAGAAAAATGCTTATTGAAATTCTCAATTATGGTGGATTTATCAGTGGTGACAGTGTTTCCTATCTTCAGTGCAGTGGGCAGCTGGGAGGAGGTGTTGTTATTCTCCATGGACTTTACAGTGTCCCAAAACTTTTTTGAGTTCGTGTTGCAGGAAGCAAATTTCTGCTTGAAAAAGCTAGCCTTGGCTTTTCTAACTGCCTGTGTATAATGGTTTCTAGCTTCCCTGAACAGCTGCATATCACGGGGGCTGTTCGATGCTAATGCAGAACGACATAGGATGTTTTTGTGTTGGTTAAGGGCAGTCACGTCTGTGGAGAACCAAGGGCTATATCTGTTCCTGGTTCTAAATTTCTTGAATGGGGCATGTTTATTTAAGATGGTTAGGAAGGCATTTAAAAAAATATATATCAGGGCATCCTCTACTGACGGGATGAGATCAAAATCCTTCCAGGATACCCCGGCCAGGTCGATTAGAAAGGCCTGCTCGCTGAAGTGTTTCAGGGAGCGTTTGACAGTGATGAGTGGAGGTCGTTTGACCGCTGACCCATTACGGATGCAGGCAATGAGGCAGTGTTCGCTGAGATCTTGGTTGAAGACAGCAGAGGTGTATTTAGAGGGCAAGTTGGTTAGGATGATATCTATGAGGGTGCCTGTGTCTAAGGCTTTGGGGAGGTACCTGGTAGGTTCATTGATCATTTGTGTGAGATTGAGGGCATCAAGTTTAGATTGTAGGATGGCTGGGGTGTTAAGCATGTTCCAGTTTAGGTCGCCTAGCAGCACGAGCTCTGAAGATAGATGGGGGGCAATCAGTTCACATATGGTGTCCAGAGCACAGCTGGGGGCAGAGGGTGGTCTATAGCAGGCGGCAACGGTGAGAGACTTGTTTTTAGAGAGGTGGATTTTTAAAAGTAGAAGTTCAAATTGTTTGGGTACAGACCTGGATAGTAGGACAGAACTCTGCAGGCCCTCTTTGCAGTAGATTGCAACACCGCCCCCTTTGGCAGTTCTATCTTGTCTGAAAATTTTGTAGTTTGGGATTAAAATTTCTGAATTTTTGGTGGTCTTCCTAAGCCAGGATTCAGACACAGCTAGAACATCCGGGTTGGCAGAGTGTGCTAAAGCAGTGAATAGAACAAACTTAGGGAGGAGGCTTCTAATGTTAACATGCATGAAACCAAGGCTATTACGGTTACAGAAGTCGTCAAAAGAGAGCGCCTGGGGAATAGGAGTGGAGCTAGGCACTGCAGGGCCTGGATTCACCTCTACATCGCCAGAGGAACAGAGGAAGAGTAGAATAAGGGTACGGCTAAAAGCAATATTAATTGGTCGTCTAGAACGTCTGGAACAGAGAGTAAAAGGAGGTCTCTGGGGGCGATAAAATAGCATCAAGGTATAATGTACAGACAAAGGAATGGTAGGATGTGAATACAGTGGAGGTAAACCTAGGTATTGAGTGATGAAGAGAGAGATATTGTCTCTAGAAACATCATTGAAACCAGGAGATGTCATTGCATGTGTGGGTGGTGGAACTAATAGGTTGGATAAGGTATATTGAGCAGGACTAGAGGCTCTACAGTGAAATAAGCCAACAAACACTAACCAGAACAGCAATGGACAAGGCATATTGACAAGTAGAGGCATGCTTAGTCGAGTGAGTAGAGAGGTTGGTTGGGGGTCACGGCGATCTAGACAGCCAGCCAGGCCATCGGTAGCAAGCTAGCACAGGATGGAGGTCTGTTATTAGCCACCTCCTGCGTTCCGTCAGTAGATCAGTGGGTTTCCGTGTGGTAGAGGGGATTAATCCAAATCACACAACAACAAAAAAAAACGATAGATATAGTTATAGAGGCCCAAGAAGAAAAATAATAATAATAAAAATAAATAAATAAATTGTCCGATTGTCTATTCAGATAGCAGCCGATAAGACAGCTGACGGTTAGCGGGCCGCAGATGGGCGCCCAGGCAACGTCGCGACGGAGGACCCAGCCGGATACCTCCTTCGGGTAGACAACGTCGGAAGTCCAGCCGTGAAGGCCCGGTGGGGCTCCGCGTAGGCAGCAAAACGGGTCCGGATAGACGATTGCAGCCCAGGAGTGATTGATGGAACTCCTCAGCTGGCTAGCTCCGGAACAATCAACAATAATTGATGTTTGCTCCGGAATCGACGAAAGCCGATAGTCACACGGATAGCAGCTAGCTAGCTGTGAGATCCAGGTATGAATGTCCAGAGCCAGCGGCCGAAATCCAGGGACATGGAGAGAAAAATTGGTCCGGTATGTTCCGCTCCGAGCCGTGCTGCGCTGCGCCGTACAAAACTGGCGATAGATTATAGCTTCTTGGAGGATTACAGATATGAGGTAAATAATACTTTGTTTTAAATAAATATAAATTGGTGAGGCGGGAGAGTGTTTCGAAGATGAGTTTATGGAAAATAAAAAAATATATATAAAAAGGTATTTGAAAGAAGTTGTAAATATATATATATATATACGGGACACGACAAGACGAGGACAAAAGACGTCTGAACTGCTATGCCATCTTGGAAAGCATATCATTCCAGTATTGATTAGAAATGTTGTCACATCTGTCAGTGTTATGTTGTAGGAACAACACTGGACACCATTAGGAATTGGGGCAGGAATGTCAGTGTCACCATTGAGAGGTAAAAACCTGCTCTGTGCTGGGAAGAGCAATATGTTGCAATGCTCCAGCAACATACAATTACAATGTATGCTATTCATTTCAAATGACTAAACAAAGAGGGTATTTTTCTGCATGCATTATTGTCTGCCCTCTCTAATCCATGGTTTATTATCGGGGCTCAGCAGGAAAGTGGAGATGGAACAGCTGTTTTTCAGCTTGTGCAGATGGAGACGTACTTCCTCAGTTTTTAACAGTGTAATTGTTAGATCAATGAGTATAATTGATCTCTCTGGTTAAAGTATTTAGAACCTTTCTGATTACAGAAAACTGAAGACGATGGGGAGGAAGAACAGCATCCTCCATCGATAGTCCCCCACCAGCAGTCTCTTCCAGACTGCACTCCACAGACTGCAGAGTAACAGATCGATAGTCCCCCATCAGCAGTCTCTTCCAGACTGCACTCCACAGACTGCAGAGTAACAGATTCATGGTCCCCCACCAGCAGTCTCTTCCAGACTGCACTCCACAGACTGCAGAGTAACAGATTGATGGTCCCCCACCAGCAGTCTCTTCCAGACTGCACTCCACAGACTGCAGAGGAACAGATTGAGGACCAATCTGGAGGGAACCTTCAGTCTGCTGCTAGAACGGAGGTTCCTCTGTGGCCTGATGAAAAAATATACAGGTTATATATATAGGAACAAGTCAACTCATATCAGTTATATGATCATTCTTGGTGGAAAAACACAATAATAATGTGTATTCGTATCTGTTTTTCTGTTGCTAATGATCTGTTGTTGGATGGTAACAGAGTAATTGCATAGCAGCTTCTGTCATTTCTGAATGTTTTTTGTTTAGATTGAATTTCCTTTAACATATTTTCTGTCTGTTTAATCTGTTATCAATAGATGGTCAAGGAATTGATTTTCTGTTATCAATAGATGGTCAAGGTATTGATTATTTGTTATCAATAGATGGTCAATGTATTGATTATCTGTTATCAATAGTAGGTCAAGGTATTGATTATCTGTTATCAATCGATGGTCAAGGTATTGATTATCTGTTATCAATAGATGGTCAAGGTATTGATTATCTGTTATCAATAGATGGTCAAGGTATTACCAAGGTATTGTCATCCGCCTGTCCAAAAGGCCACGTCGTAGTAGCATTCCGTTTTATTGAAGGACTAAAACCTGAGGAGACGAGTGTCACATCCTGATCTGTTTCACCTGTCTTGGTGATTGTCTCCACCCCCCTCCAGGTGTCACCCATTATCCCCAGTGTATTTATATCTGTCTTCTCTGTTTGTCTGTTGCCAGTTCGTTTTGTTTAGTCAAGACTACCTGCAGTTTTCCCCGTGCTCCTGTCATTCTCTAGTTCCTGTTCTCTAGTTTTCCCATTTTTACCATTCTGCCTGCCCTGAGCCTGCCTGCCCTGAGCGTGCCTGACTACCAGCGGTTTTCCCCATGCTCATGTCAGTTCCTGTTTTCTAGTTTTCCTGGTTTTGACCATTCTGCCTGACCCTGACCCTGAGCCTGAGCCTGCCTGCCCTGCGCTGCCCTGACCCTGACCCTGCCTGCCCTGCCCTGCCCTGCCTTGACCCTGACCCTGCCTGCCCTGCCCTGCCCTGATCCTGAGCCTGCCTGCCTGCCCTGACCCTGCCCTGCCCTGCCCTGACCCTGACCCTGACCCTGAGCCTGCCTGCCCTGACCCTGACCCTGAACCTGACCCTGAGCCTGAGCCTGAGCCTGACCCTGACCCTGAGCCTGAGCCTGCCGTTCTGTACCTTTCGGAGTCTGCTCTGGATTACTGACCTCTGTCTGTCCTTGACCTGTCGTTTACCCCCCCCCCCCCCCCCCTCTGTCCCCCCCCCCCTGTCTGTGTAATAAAATGTTGCTACTTCGAAACTGTCTGCATCTGGGTCTTCTCCTGAGCCTTGACAGAAATCAATTCTTGTTGCTCCATCGTTCTTTCGTGGGAATCACAGCTACATTTTAGTTTGTAACGTGGGATTATTTTAATGCAACAGTTCTCTCATCAATAGCCAGGGGAACAACAGTTCTCTCATCAATAGCCAGGGAAACAACAGTTCTCTCATCAATAGCCAGGAGAACAACAGTTCTCTCATCAGTAGCCAGGGAAACAACAGTTCTCTCATCAATAGCCAGGGGAACAACAGTTCTCTCATCAATAGCCAGGGGAACAACAGGCCTCTGTCTGGGTCAGGAAGGCCTCTGTCTGGGTCGGGAAGGCCTCTGTCTGGGGCAGGAAGGCCTCTGTCTGGGGCAGGAAGGCCTCTGTCTGGGGCGGGAAGGCCTCTGTCTGGGGCAGGAAGGCCACTGTCTGGGGGTGGGAAGGCCTCTGTCTGGGGCGGGAAGGCCACTGTCTGGGGCGGGGAGACCTCTGTCTGGGGCGGGAAGGCTTCTGTCTGGGGCGGGGAGGCCTCTGTTTGGGGCGGGAAGGCCTCTGTCTGGGGCGGGAAGGCCTCTCTCTGGGGCAGGAAGGCCTCTGTCTGGGGGCGGGAAGGACACTTTGAAAGTATCATGCTAAGATTCATAATACCGAGATACTGGTGATTTTATGAACTTAATCAGATCTAAATTATTTTATTGTCACTGAATGTATTATGTACTAATCAAATGTGTTAAACATGTTGTTAAATTTGTAGTGTAGCCAATTCATTAATTCAGCCTAGTCATTAATTCAGCCTGTTCATTAATTCAGCCTAGTCATTAATTCAGCCTATTCATTAATTCAGCCTATTCATTAATTCAGCATGTTCATTAATTCAGCCTGTTCATTAATTCAGCCTATTCATTAATTCAGCCTGTTCATTAATTCAGCCTGTTCATTAATTCAGCCTGTTCATTAATTCAGCCTAGTCATTAATTCAGCCTATTCATTAATTCAGCCTATTCATTAATTCAGCCTGTTCATTAATTCAGCCTATTCATTAATTCAGCCTATTCATTAATTCAGCCTGTTCATTAATTCAGCCTGTTCATTAATTCAGCCTATTCATTAATTCAGCCTGTTCATTAATTCAGCCTGTTCATTAATTCAGCCTGTTCATTAATTCAGCCTGTTCATTAATTCAGCCTATTCATTAATTCAGCCTGTTCATTAATTCAGCTTGTTCATTAATTAAGCCTGCTCATTAATTCAGCCTGTTCATTAATTCAGTCTATTCATTAACTCAGCCAATTCATTAATTCAGCCTATTCATTAACTCAGCCTATTAATTGTGATAATATTATATGCTAATTATGTTCTTGACAGTCGACTTTAACTCAGAAAACAATTGTCCCGAAGCCAAACCTAGTTGACTAACACTGTTTTATAGTATTCCATGGCCTTTACTGGCCAACTGCTGTTATGGTTATGATATACTATGGTGTTGTGTCACTAGACTTTGACCAGATATTATTACATCCAAAGATCAACTGTACCTAGAATATAGATACAGAGAGACTTGTCATCAGGAAGGTGCTCTCTCAGCACAACGGAAAATATCTCACTGACTTGACATGTTCTGGTTGTGAATTCAGGCTACAAGGTAAGAATCTTCCCAGGAATTATTGTAAAGTGTGTAGAGACATTAAATGTCTGGTGTTATTTTAGTATAGTGAATGACAGTAAAACACTCAGATCTAACAGTCCATTTCACCTGGGACAGCTACGTGACAGTTCAATCATACAAAATGGCGCTAACTGGGTGTAGTCAAGTCACATTAAAACATGTTGTTCATATAGCTAACTGGGTGGAGTCAAGTCACATTCAATAACATGTTGTTCATATATTCCTATATTCTGGTTATTTTACAATTTGTATATTTTTTATGTATAAATTGTAAGTCGACAAATTGTGTGTAAATTTATGTATAAATTGTAAGTCGATATCAGAACATTTGTTGTTTTCTAAATTACAATGAGCTCCTGCTTCCTGTGTAATTTGGTATGAAACCACTGAACAGACTTTTCTTAACATTAATATTATGAACTGAATTCAGTAACAGCATCATAATATCATACCTGTTGAACAAAGCAACACACTAGAATGAGAGAAAATATTAAAAGAGAAAGTGAGACATTATTATTCATATTATTATATATTATATTGTTATTATTATATTATATTATTATTATTAATATTATTATATATTATATTATTATTATTATATTATTATTATTATTATATTATATTATTATTATTATTATGGACAAAAGGTGAAAAATATAAATCACGACTACATATTCATGTGATGATTAAATCACCTGACTGTTTAGATGGGTCCGTTAGTAAATGTTTTATTTCTAAGAGATCATGAATAAAAGAGAACATATGACCTTCAAGAATTACTGTGTTAACCACAACCAACATGTTGGATCTCTGTTTAGTTGTCACTGTGTTAACCACAACCAACATGTTGGATCTCTGTTTAGTTGTCACTGTGTTAACCACAACCAACATGCTGGATCTCTGTTGAGTTGTCACTGTGTTAACCACAACCAACATGTTGGATCTCTGTTTAGTTGTTACTGTGTTAACCACAACCAACATGTTGGATCTCTGTTTAGTTGTTACTGTGTTAACTACAACCAACATGCTGGATCTCTGTTTAGTTGTCACTGTGTTAACTACAACCAACATGCTGGATCTCTGTTTAGTTGTCACTGTGTTAACCACAACCAACATGTTGGATCTCTGTTTAGTTGTCACTGTGTTAACCACAACCAACATGTTGGATCTCTGTTTAGTTGTCACTGTGTTAACTACAACCAACATGCTGGATCTCTGTTTAGTTGTCACTGTGTTAATTACAACCAACATGCTGGATCTCTGTTTAGTTGTCACTGTGTTAACTACAACCAACATGCTGGATCTCTGTTTAGTTGTCACTGTGTTAACCACAACCAACATGTTGGATCTCTGTTTAGTTGTCACTGTGTTAACCACAACCAACATGTTGGATCTCTGTTTAGTTGTCACTGTGTTAACCACAACCAACATGTTGGATCTCTGTTTAGTTGTCACTGTGTTAACTACAACCAACATGCTGGATCTCTGTTTAGTTGTCACCGTGTTAACCACAACCAACATGTTGGATCTCTGTTTAGTTGTCACTGTGTTAACCACAACCAACATGTTGGATCTCTGTTTAGTTGTCACTGTGTTAACCACAACCAACATGTTGTATCTCTGTTTAGGGATCAGTGCTCTAAAATGAGTCTCTCTGGGGAGAGAGAGGAGGGGGTCCCTGCCTCTAAAATGAGTCTCTCAGGGGAACATGACAGCAAAGCTAAGAGGTGAGATGACAATGCTGTTTAAGAATTATTAAAGATTTAATTTCTAAAACGTTAAATCCACATTTTTTTCAGATTTGTTATTTTTCATCAGAAATTATCTATAGACACAATCATTTAGCCTACTATTAATTATTGCCTAATATTTTATCATAACATTGTTGTTTTGAGTAATTCTGATCTTTGTTACAAGCTGAATTTTGACATGATTACCGTTATATCAACACTATTCACTCCTGTTTAAACCAAAAGGATTCTATCTTCCTTAATATACAGAACCACTATAGAACCCTTTATAGGAGGTAAGAAAGTGTCTAAGTATACAGTATATATAGAATATATCAAATCAAATCAAATCTAATTTTATTTGTCACATACACATGGTTAGCAGATGTTAATGCGAGTGTAGCGAAATGCTTGTGCTTCTAGTTCCGACATTGCAGTAATAACCAACGAGTGATCTAGCTAACAATTCCAAAACAACTACCTTATACACACAAGTGTAAAGGGATAAAGAATATGTACATAAAGATATATGAATGAGTGATGGTACAGAGCGGCATAGGCAAGATGCAGTAGATGGTATCGAGTACAGTATATACATATGAGATGAGTATGTAAACAAAGTGGCATAGTTGTATTACATAAAGATGCAGTAGATGATATAGAGTACAGTATATACGTATACATATGAGATAAATAATGTAGGGTATGTAAACATTATATTAAGTAGCATTGTTTAAAGTGGCTAGTGATATATTTTACATAAATTCCCATCAATTCCCATTATTAAAGTGGCTGGAGTTGAGTCAGTGTGTTGGCAGCAGCCACTCAATGTTAGTGGTGGCTGTTTAACAGTCTGATGGCCTTGAGATAGAAGCTGTTTTTCAGTCTCTCGGTCCCAGCTTTGATGCACCTGTACTGAACTCGCCTTCTGGATGATAGCGGGTTGAACAGGCAGTGGCTCGGGTGGTTGTTGTCCTTGATGATCTTTATGGCCTTCCTGTGATATCGGGTGGTGTAGGTGTCCTGGAGGGCAGGTAGTTTGCCCCTGGTGATGCGTTGTGCAGACCTCACTACCCTCTGGAGAGCCTTACGGTTGTGGGCGGAGCAGTTTCCGTACCAGGTGGTGATACAGCCCGACAGGATGCTCTCGATTGTGCATCTGTAGAAGTTTGTGAGTGCTTTTGGTGACAAGCTGAATTTCTTCAGCCTCCTGAGGTTGAAGAGGCGCTGCTGCGCCTCCTGAGGTTGAAGAGGCGCTGCTGCGCCTTCTTCACGATGCTGTCTGTGTGGGTGGACCAATTCAGTTTGCCTGTGATGTGTACGCCGAGGAACTTAAAACTTACTACCCTCTCCACTACTATTCCATCGATGTGGATAGGGGGGTGTTACCTCTGCTGTTTCCTGAAGTCCACAATCATCTCCTTAGTTTTGTTGACGTTGAGTGTGAGGTTATTTTCCTGACACCACACTCTGAGGGCCCTCACCTCCTCCCTGTAGGCCGTCTCGTCGTTGTTGGTAATCAAGCCTACCACTGTTGTGTCGTCCGCAAACTTGATGATTGAGTTGGATGCGTGCGTGGCCACGCAGTCGTGGGTGTACAGGGAGTACAGGAGAGGGCTCAAACGCACCCTTGTGGGGCCCCAGTGTTGAGGATCAGTGGGGTGGAGATGTTGTTACCTACCCTCACCACCTGGGGGCGGCCAGTCAGGAAGTCCAGTACCCAGTTGCACAGGGCGGGGTCGAGACCCAGGGATGGGTTAGGGCAGTGTGCAGTGTTGTTGAGATTGCATCGTCTGTGGACCTATTTGGGCGGTAAGCAAATTGGAGTGGGTCTAGGGTGTCAGGTAGGGTGGAGGTGATATGGTCCTTGACTAGTCTCTCAAAGCACTTCATGATGACGGAAGTGAGTGCTACGGGGCGGTAGTTGTTTAGCTCAGTTACCTTAGCTTTCTTGGGAACATGAACAATGGTGGCCCTCTTGAAGCATGTGGGAACAGCAGACTGGGATAGGAACTGATTGAATATGTCCGTAAACACACCAGCCAGCTGGTCTGCGCATGCTCTGAGGGCGCGGCTGGGGATGCCGTCTGGGCCTGCAGCCTTGCGAGGGTTAACACGTTTAAATGTTTTACTCACCTCGGCTGCAGTGAAGGAGAGTCCGCATGTTTTGGTTGCGGGCCGTGTCAGTGGCACTGTATTGTCCTCAAATCGGGCAAAAAAGTTATTAAGTCTGCCTGGGAGCAAGGCATCCTGGTCCGTGACTGGGCTGGTTTTCTTTTTGTAATCCGTGATTGACTGTAGACCCTGCCACATACCTGTTGTGTCTGAGCCGTTGAATTGAGATTCTACTTTGTCTCTATACTGACGCTTAGCTTGTTTGATTGCCTTGCGGAGGGAATAGTTACACTGTTTGTATTCGGTCATGTTTCCGGTCACCTTGCCCTGATTAAAAGCAGTGGTTCGGGCTTTCAGTTTCACGCGAATTCTGCCATCAATCCACGGTTTCTGGTTTGGGAATGTTTTAATCGTTGCTATGGGAACGACATCTTCAACGCACGTTCTAATGAACTCGCTCACCGAATCAGCGTATTCGTCAATGTTGTTGTTTGACGCAATACGAAACATATCCCAGTGATGGAAGCAGTCTTGGAGCGTGGAATCAGATTGGTCGGACCAGCGTTGAACAGACCTCAGCGTGGGAGCTTCTTGTTTTAGCTTCTGTCTGTAGGCAGGGAGCAACAAAATGGAGTCGTGGTCAGCTTTTCCGAAAGGAGGGCGGGGCAGGGCCTTATATGCGTCGCGGAAGTTAGAATAGCAATGATCCAAGGTTTTACCAGCCCTGGTTGCGCAATCGATATGCTGATACAATTTAGGGAGTCTTGTTTTCAGTTTAGCCTTCTTAAAATCCCCAGCTACAATGAATGCAGCCTCAGGATATGTGGATTCCAGTTTGCAATGAGTCAAATATAGAACCCTAAGTATACAGAGTATATATAATATATATAGAACCCTTTATAGGAGGTTAACCTGTCTGAGTAGACAGTATATATATAATATATATAGAACCCTTTATAGGAGGTTAGGAAGTGTCTGAGTATACAGTATATATAGAATATATATAGAACCCTTTATAGGAGGTTAGGAAGTGTCTGAGTATACAGTATATATAGAATATATATAGAACCCTTTATAGGAGGTTAGGAAGTGTCTGAGTATACAGTATATTTTGAAAATATATAGAACCCTTTATAGGAAGTTTGGAAGTGTCTGAGTATACAGTATATAAAGAATATATATAGAACCCTTTATAGGAGGTTAGGAAGTGTCTGAGTATACAGTATATATAGAACCCTTTATAGGAGGTTAGGAAGTGTCTGAGTATACAGTATACAGTGCCTTGCGAAAGTATTCGGCCCCCTTGAACTTTGCGACCTTTTGCCACATTTCAGGCTTCAAACATAAAGATATAAAACTGTATTTTTTTTGTGAAGAATCAACAACAAGTGGGACACAATCATGAAGTGGAACGACATTTATTGGATATTTCAAACTTTTTTAACAAATCAAAAACTGAAAAATTGGGCGTGCAAAGTTATTCAGCCCCCAGTTAATACTTTGTAGCGCCACCTTTTGCTGCGATTACAGCTGTAAGTCGCTTGGGGTATGTCTCTATCAGTTTTGCACATCGAGAGACTGACATTTTTTCCCATTCCTCCTTGCAAAACAGCTCGAGCTCAGTGAGGTTGGATGGTGGCATTTGTGAACAGCAGTTTTCAGTTCTTTCCACAGATTCTCGATTGGATTCAGGTCTGGACTTTGACTTGGTCATTCTAACACCTGGATATGTTTATTTTTGAACCATTCCATTGTAGATTTTGCTTTATGTTTTGGATCATTGTCTTGTTGGAAGACAAATCTCCGTCCCAGTCTCAGGTCTTTTGCAGACTCCATCAGGTTTTCTTCCAGAATGGTCCTGTATTTGGCTCCATCCATCTTCCCATCAATTTTAACCATCTTCCCTGTCCCTGCTGAAGAAAAGCAGGCCCAAACCATGATGCTGCCACCATCACGTTTGACAGTGGGGATGGTGTGTTCAAGGTGATGAGCTGTGTTGCTTTACGCCAAACATAACGTTTTGCATTGTTGCCAAAAAGTTCAATTTTGGTTTCATCTGACCAGAGCACCTTCTTCCACATGTTTGGTGTGTCTCCCAGGTGGCTTGTGGCAAACTTTAAACTACACTTTTTATGGATAGCTTTAAGAAATGGCTTTCTTCTTGCCACTCTTCCATAAAGGCCAGATTTGTGCAATATACGACTGATTGTTGTCCTATGGACAGAGTCTCCCACCTCAGCTGTAGATCTCTAAAGTTCATCCAGAGTGATCATGGGCCTCTTGGCTGCATCTCTGATCAGTCTTCTCCTTGTATGAGCTGAAAGTTTAGAGGGACGGCCAGGTCTTGGTAGATTTGCAGTGGTCTGATACTCCTTCCATTTCAATATTATCGCTTGCACAGTGCTCCTTGGGATGTTTAAAGCTTGGGAAATCTTTTTGTATACAAATCCGGCTTTTAACTTCTTCACAACAGTATCTCGGACCTGCCTGGTGTGTTCCTTGTTCTTCATGATGCTCTCTGCGCTTTTAACGGACCTCTGAGACTATCACAGTGCAGGTGCATTTATACGGAGACTTGATTACACACAGGTGGATTGTATTTATCATCATTAGTCATTTAGGTCAACATTGGATCATTCAGAGATCCTCACTGAACTTCTGGAGAGAGTTTGCTGCACTGAAAGTAAAGGGGCTGAATAATTTTGCACGCCCAATTTTTCAGTTTTTGATTTGTTAAAAAAGTTTGAAATATCCAATAAATGTCGTTCCACTTCATGATTGTGTCCCACTTGTTGTTGATTCTTCACAAAAAATACAGTTTTATATCTTTATGTTTGAAGCCTGAAATGTGGCAAAAGGTCGCAAAGTTCAAGGGGGCCGAATACTTTCGCAAGGCACTGTATATAGAATATATATATAGAACCCTTTATAGGAGGTTAGCCTGTCTGAGTATACAGTATATATAGAATATATATAGAACCCTTTATAGGAGGTTAGGAAGTGTCTGAGTATACAGTATATATAGAATATATATAGAACCCTTTATAGGAGGTTAGGAAGTGTCTGAGTATACAGTATATATAGAATATATAAAGAACCCTTTATAGGAGGTTAGCCTGTCTGAGTATACAGTATATATAGAACCCTTTATAGGAGGTTAGCCTGTCTGAGTATACAGTATATATATAATATATATATAGAACCCTTTCTATGAGGTTAGCCTGTCTGAGTATACAGTATATATAGAACCCTTTATAGGAGGTTAGCCTGTCTGAGTATACAGTATATATAGAATATATATATAGAACCCTTTCTAGGAGGTTAGCCTGTCTGAGTATACAGTATATATAGAATATATATATAGAACCCTTTATAGGAGGTTAGCCTGTCTGAGTATACAGTATATATAGAATATATAAATAGAACCCTTTCTAGGAGGTTAGCCTGTCTGAGTATACAGTATATATAGAATATATATATAGAACCCTTTCTAGGAGGTTAGCCTGTCTGAGTATACAGTATATATAGAACCCTTTATAGGGCTCTTTGGTCAGAACTCTAGAGGTTCTTCTTCACTGAATTGATCTTCATTATATCCAAACACACTGGTGGTCAGGAGGCATCTCTTTGTTTGAATGATGGTCCACCTCAACTCTGGATGACTTTTTTTTTACAGTACAATACATCATAATACATACATTACAATACAATACAATATAATACAATACATTATAATAAACTAAATAAATCACTGAGGAAAACAGACAACAGGCCATATTATAACCTATGTGTTGTGGTAATAGTGGGTAAAATCACTGGGGAAGACAGGGTATACATTTTTGAAAATGTATTACAAAATAAAAACTGATATCACATTTACCTAAGTATTCCGACGCTTTGGCAGTGATTACAGCCTTGATTCTTCTTGGGTATGACCCAACAAACTTGGCACATCTCTATTTGAGGAGTTTCTCCCATTCATTCTTCTCTGCAGATCCTCTCAAGATCTGTCAGGTTGGATGGGGAGTATTGCTGCACAGCTATTTTCAAGTCTCTCCAGAGATGTTTGAGATCAAGTCTGGGATTTGACTGGGCCACTCAAGGACATTCAGAGACGTGTCCTGCGTTTTCTTGGGTGTGTTCAAGGTGTTTGTCCTGTTGGAAGGTAAACCTTCGCCCCAGTCTGAGGTCCAGAGCAGGTTTTCATCAAGGATTTCTCTTTACTTTGCTCCACTCATCTTTCCCTCGATCCTGACTAGTCTCCCAGTCCCTGCCTCTGAAAAACATGCTCACAGCATGATGCTGCCACCACATTTGCTTCACCGTAGAGATATTGCCAGGTTTCCTCCAGACGTGACGCTTGGCATTCAGGCCAAAGAGTTCAATCTTGATTTCATCAGACCAGAGAATCATGTTTCTTATGGTCTGGGCCTTTGGGTGCCTTTTGGCAAACTCCAAACGGGCTTTCATGTGCCTTTTACTGAGGTGTGGCTTCCATTTGGCCTCTACCATAAAGGCCTGATTGGTGGAGTGCAGAAGAGATGGCTGTCCTTCTGGAAGGTTCTCCCATCTCCACAGAGGAACACTGGAGCTCTGTCAGAGTGATCATTGGGTTGTTGGTCACCTCGCTGACCAAGGCCCTTCTCCCCCGATTGCTCAGTTTGGCCGGCCGTCCAGCTCTAGGAAGAGTCTTGGTGGTTCCAAACTTCTTCCATTTAAGAATGATGGAAGCAACTGTGTTTTTGGGGACCTTCAATGTTTTGGTACCCTTCCCCAGACATACCTTGTGAACGGTGGGACCTTATATAGACAGATGTGTGCCTTTCCAAATCATGTCCAATCAATTGAATTTACCACAGGTGGACTCCAATCAAGTTGTAGAAACATCTCAAAGATGATCAATGGAAACAGGATGTACCTGAGCTCAATTTCAAGTCTCACACCAAAGGATCTGAATACTTAAAGTACCAGTCAAAAGTTTGGTCACACCTACTTATTCAATGGTTTTTCTTTATTTTTACTATTTTCTGCATTGTAGAGTAATAGTGAAGACATCAAAACTCTGAAATAACACCTATGGAATCATGTATTTGAGATTCTTCAAAGTAGCCACCCTTTGCATTGATGCCAGCTTTGGACACTTTTGGCATTCTCCCAACCAGCTTTGTGAGGAATGCTTTTCCATCAGTCTTGAAAGAGTTACCACATATGCTGAGCACTTGTTGGCTGGTTCTCCTTCACTATGCGATCCAACTCATCCCAAATCATCTCAATTGGGTTGAGGTAGTGTGATTGTGGAGGTCAGGTCATCTGATGCAGTGCTCCATAACTCCTTCTTGGTCAAATAGCCCTTACACAGTCTGGAAGTGTGCCTGGTCATTGTCCTGTAAAAAAAAATGATAGTCCCACTAAGCACAAACCTATAGAAGGACTATAGTATGGTGTAGATACTTTAGTCCCCAGATGTCTTAACCTAGAGGATTATAGTATGTTGTAGATACTCTAGTCCCCAGAGGTCTTAACCTAGAGGACTATAGTATGTTGTCGATACTCTAGTCCCCAGAGGTCTTAACCTAGAGGACTATAGTATGTTTTAGTGAAGGTTCATACTTTGGCTATTGGAGATATTTGCACTTATTGTTCACTGATGGAAAAAGCTCACCAGCTCACTTTTGTCCAAAACCAGTTGTGTTTGACCTGTTTATTCTACAGTAATGGTTTTAAATATATTGTATCTCCTGCAGTTGATGTCTCCTAAATGGTTTTAGTGGTTCCATTGCTGTATTTGACCACTAGGTGGAGACACTGTCCATCAGTCAATCCATCAAATGTATCTTATATAGCCCCTCTTACATCAGTGGATGTCACAAAGTGCTGTACAGAAACCCAGCCTAAAACCCCAAACAGCAAGCAATGCAGGTGTAGAAGCACGTTGGCACGTTTCCTGAAGTCCACAATCATCTCCTTAGTTTTGTTGACGTTGAGTGTGAGGTTATTTTCCTGACACCACACTCCGAGGGCCCTCACCTCCTCCCTGTAGGCCGTCTCGTCGTTGTTGGTAATCAAGCCTACCACTGTTGTGTCGTCCGCAAACTTGATGATTGAGTTGGAGGCGTGCGTGGCCATGCAGTCGTGGGTGAACAGGGAGTACAGGAGAGGGCTCAGAACGCACCCTTGTGGGGCCCCAGTGTTGAGGATCAGCGGGGAGGAGATGTTGTTGCCTACCCTCACCACCTGGGGGCGGCCCGTCAGGAAGTCCAGTACCCAGTTGCACAGGGCGGGGTCGAGACCCAGGGTCTCGAGCTTGATGACGAGCTTGGAGGATACTATGGTGTTGAATGCCGAGCTGTAGTCGATGAACAGCATTCTCACATGGGTATTCCTCTTGTCCAGATGGGTTAGGGCAGTGTGCAGTGTGGTTGAGATTGCATCGTCTGTGGACCTATTTGGGCGGTAAGCAAATTGGAGTGGGTCTAGGGTGTCAGGTAGGGTGGAGGTGATATGGTCCTTGACTAGTCTCTCAAAGCACTTCATGATGACGGATGTGAGTGCTACGGGGCGGTAGTCGTTTAGCTCAGTTACCTTAGCTTTCTTGGGAACAGGAACAATGGTGGCCCTCTTGAAGCATGTGGGAACAGCAGACTGGTATAGGGATTGATTGAATATGTCCGTAAACACACCGGCCAGCTGGTCTGCGCATGCTCTGAGGGCGCGGCTGGGGATGCCGTCTGGGCCTGCAGCCTTGCGAGGGTTAACACGTTTAAATGTCTTACTCACCTCGGCTGCAGTGAAGGAGAGACCGCATGTTTTCGTTGCAGGCCGTGTCAGTGGCACTGTATTGTCCTCAAAGCGGGCAAAAAAGTTATTTAGTCTGCCTGGGAGCAAGACATCCTGGTCCGTGACTGGGCTGGATTTCTTCCTGTAGTCCGTGATTGACTGTAGACCCTGCCACATGCCTCTTGTGTCTGAGCCGTTGAATTGAGATTCTACTTTGTCTCTGTACTGGCGCTTAGCTTGTTTGATAGCCTTGCGGAGGGAATAGCTGCACTGTTTGTATTTGGTCATGTTACCAGACACCTTGCCCTGATTAAAAGCAGTGGTTCGCGCTTTCAGTTTCACACGAATGCTGCCATCAATACGCGGTTTCTGGTTAGGGAATGTTTTAATCGTTGCTATGGGAACGACATCTTCAACGCACGTTCTAATGAACTCGCACACCGAATCAGCGTATTCGTCAATGTTGTTATCTGACGCAATACGAAACATCTCCCAGTCCACGTGATGGAAGCAGTCTTGGAGTGTGGAGTCAGCTTGGTCAGACCAGCGTTGGACAGACTTCAGCGTGGGAGCCTCTTGTTTTAGTTTCTGTCTGTAGGCAGGGATCAACAAAATGGAGTCGTGGTCAGCTTTTCCGAAAGGGGGGCGGGGCAGGGCCTTATATGCGTCGCGGAAGTTAGAGTAACAATGATCCAAGGTCTTTCCACCCCTGGTTGCGCAATCGATATGCTGATAAAATTTGGGGAGTCTTGTTTTCAGATTAGCCTTGTTAAAATCCCCAGCTACAATGAATGCAGCCTCCGGATAAATTGTTTCCAGTTTGCAGAGAGTTAAATAAAGTTCGTTCAGAGCCATCGATGTGTCTGCTTGGGGGGGGATATATACGGCTGTGATTATAATCGAAGAGAATTCTCTTGGTAGATAATGCGGTCTACATTTGATTGTGAGGAATTCTAAATCAGGTGAACAGAAGGATTTGAGTTCCTGTATGTTTCTTTCATCACACCATGTCACGTTGGCCATGAGGCATACGCCCCCGCCCCTCTTCTTACCAGAAAGATGTTTGTTTCTGTCAGCGCGATGCGTGGAGAAACCCGTTGGCTGCACCGCTTCGGATAGAGTCTCTCCAGTGAGCCATGTTTCAGTGAAGCAAAGGACGGTACAGTCTCTGATGTCCCTCTGGAATGCTACCCTTGCTCGGATTTCATCAACCTTGTTGTCAAGAGACTGGACATTGGCAAGAAGAATGCTAGGGAGTGGTGCACGGTGTGCCCGTCTCCGGAGTCTGACCAGAAGACCGCCTCGTTTCCCTCTCTTTCGGAGTCGTTTTTTGGGTCGCTGCATAGGATCCACTCCGTTGTCCTGTTTGTAAGGCAGAACACAGGGTCCGCGTCGTGAAAAACATATTCTTGGTCGTACTGATGGTGAGTTCACGCTGATCTTATATTCAGTAGTTCTTCTCGACTGTATGTAATGAAACCTAAGATGACCTGGGGTACTACTGTAAGAAATAACACGTAAAAAAACAAAAAACTGCATAGTTTCCTAGGAACGCGAAGCGAGGCGGCCATCTCTGTCGGCGCCGGAAGTTATTGTTATTGTTGATTATAACAGAACATGGCCAAGATGTTCAAATGTTTATGGATGACCAGCAGGGTCAAATAATAATAATCACAGTTGTTGTCGCGGGTGCAGCAAGTCAGCACCTCAGGAGTAAATGTCAGTTGGCTTTTCATAGCCGATCATTCAGAGTATCTCTACCGCTCCTGCAGTCTCTAGAGAGTTGAAAACAGAAGGTCTAGGACAGGTAGCACGTCAGGGTTCCATGGCCGCAGGCAGAACAGTTGAAACTGGAGCCAGGATATCTCTGAGGCATGGTCCTAGGGCTCAGGTCCTCCAAGAGAAAGAGAAAGAGAGAGAGAGAGATAGGAAGCGAGAGAAAAAGAGAGAGAGAATTAGAGAGCATACTTAAATTCACAAAGGACACCAGATAAGACCTGATAAATACTCCAGATATAACAGACTGACCCCCCCACCCCCCCCCCCCCCCCCCCGACACATAAACTACTGCAGCATAAATACTGAAGGCTTTGACAGGAGGGGTCGGGAGACACTGTGGACCCGTCCGATAATGGCCTGGGCCATAATGGACTGGGCCAAACAGGGAGGATATATCCCCAACCACTTTTCCAAAGCACAGCACACATGTTCGCCGAATACAACCTGTGTAGACGGTACAGTGAAATGCTTACTTGTGTGATTATTCTGATGAAGGCCTGAGCGTTGAGCTTTTAAACTTGCTTAAAACCTCTTAAGCCTACCCCCTCCTTTTTCGAACATTTTGTTAAAAATCGCGCAACTTTTCAGCGTCCTGATACTCATGCCAGGAATATAGTATATGCATATGATTAGTATGTGTGGATAGAAAACACTCTGAAGTTTCTAAAACTGGTTAAATCACGGCTGTGACTATAACAGATTGTGTGTTTCATCGAAAAGCGCAAGAAAAACTGCTCACTGAAAGCTAAAAATAATATCCATGCGTCACTTTCATGGATTGTTAAAAGGGCACAAAATGAATTATGGACCTGCATGCAATTCCTACAGATTCCACACGATGTCGCCATTGTCGTCATTATCCGGGGAGTTATTTGTTGGTAAAACCAACTAACTGGATTCAATTTCTTCCGGTCTCCGCCAGGATGTTTTGAAGTGCACATTTTCGGCCATTGATTTGAAGACGAGGAGCTATTGAATACACATCGCCCTGTGATCATTTTGATAGATTATAAACGTTTACTAATACCTAAAGTTGGATTACAAAAGTATTTCGAAGTGTTTTGTGAAAGTTTATCGTCGACTTTTTTAATTTTAAAAAATGACGCTGCGTTTTAAAACAATGTTTTTTTCTGAATTACACAGCTTCCATAGATGGCTATTTTGGGTATATATGGACCGATTTAATCGAAAAAAAGACCCAATAGTGATGTTTATGGGGCATATAGGAGTGCCAAGAAAGAAGCTCGTCAAAGGTAATGAATGTCTTATATTTTATTTCTGCGTTTTGTGTAGCGCCGGCTACGCTAAATCTTTTGTTTACGTCGCCTTCAGGCATTTTGGGGTGTTGCATGCTATCAGATAATAGCTTCTCATGCTTTCGCCGAAAAGCATTTTAAAAATCTGACTTGTTGGCTAGATTCACAACGAGTGTAGCTTTAATTCTATACCCTGCATTTGTATTTTGATGAACGTTTGAGTTTTAATGAGTACATTTAGCATTTAGCGTAGCGCATTTGCATTTCCAGGTGCCTAGTTGAGACATCTGCGTCTCAAGTAGGAGCAAGAAGTTAAATAAAACAAATATTTATTTATGGTCAGCTATGCGCCCTTTCCTTTTCAATTCTGATTATATTTTTTGGGTAAACTCACGTTGGTTGAGCGACCTCCACTACATTCCAGGCTTCACATCGTGAAATATGCTGAGGCAAATTACAGACAGTAGCCTACAAGTAGCAAAATATAACTCAATAGATAGAACATGACATGTGTTTCATATGGCTTGTGCTCTTGCTGCTGTTTAATGCTCTCGGTTTTCATGTGAAGCATATTTTTATACTTGTTTGTATCTATTGCAAAGACATTGGCAACTTTGTTCTGAAGTTATTGGTGATCACAGTGTCACGAAAGTCGTAGAGAGGAGACCAAGGTGCAGCGTGATTAATATCAAATCAAATCAAATCAAATTTTATTTGTCACATACACATGGTTAGCAGATGTTAATGCGAGTGTAGCGAAATGCTTGTGCTTCTAGTTCCGACAATGCAGTAATAACAAGTAATCTAACTAACAATTCCAAAACTACTGTCTTGTACACAGTGTAAGGGGATAAATAATATGTACATAAGGATATATGAATGAGTGATGGTACAGAGCAGCATAGGCAAGATACAGTAGATGGTATCGGGTACAGTATGTACAAATGAGATGAGTATGTAAACAAAGTGGCATAGTATAGTATAAAGTGGCTAGTGATACATGTATTACATAAGGATACCGTCGATGATATAGAGTACAGTATATACGTATGCATATGAGATGAATAATGTAGGGTAAGTAACATTTATATAAGGTAGCATTGTTTAAAGTGGCTAGTGATATATTTACATCATTTCCCATCAATTCCCATTATTAAAGTGGCTGGAGTTGAGTCAGTGTCAGTGTGTTGGCAGCAGCCACTCAGTGTTAGTGGTGGCTGTTTAACAGTCTGATGGCCTTGAGATAGAAGCTGTTTTTCAGTCTCTCGGTCCCAGCTTTGATGCACCTGTACTGACCTCGCCTTCTGGATGATAGCGGGGTGAACAGGCAGTGGCTCGGGTGGTTGATGTCCTTGATGATCTTTATGGCCTTCCTGTGACATCGGGTGGTGTAGGTGTCCTGGAGGGCAGGTAGTTTGCCCCCGGTGATGCGTTGTGCAGACCTCGCTACCCTCTGGAGAGCCTTACGGTTGAGGGCGGTGCAGTTGCCATACCAGGCGGTGATACAGCCCGCCAGGATGCTCTCGATTGTGCATCTGTAGAAGTTTGTGAGTGCTTTTGGTGACAAGCCGAATTTCTTCAGCCTCCTGAGGTTGAAGAGGCGCTGCTGCGCCTTCTTCACGATGCTGTCTGTGTGAGTGGACCAATTCAGTTTGTCTGTGATGTGTATGCCGAGGAACTTAAAACTTGCTACCCTCTCCACTACTGTTCCATCGATGTGGATAGGGGGGTGTTCCCTCTGCTGTTTCCTGAAGTCCACAATCATCTCCTTAGTTTTGTTGACGTTGAGTGTGAGGTTATTTTCCTGACACCACACTCCGAGGGCCCTCACCTCCTCCCTGTAGGCCGTCTCATCGTTGTTGGTAATCAAGCCTACCACTGTTGTGTCGTCCGCAAACTTGATGATTGAGTTGGAGGCGTGCGTGGCCACGCAGTCGTGGGTGAACAGGGAGTACAGGAGAGGGCTCAGAACGCACCCTTGTGGGGCCCCAGTGTTGAGGATCAGCGGGGAGGAGATGTTGTTGCCTACCCTCACCACCTGGGGGCGGCCCGTCAGGAAGTCCAGTACCCAGTTGCACAGGGCGGGGTCGAGACCCAGGGTCTCGAGCTTGATGACGAGCTTGGAGGGTACTATGGTGTTGAATGCCGAGCTGTAGTCGATGAACAGCATTCTCACATAGGTATTCCTCTTGTCCAGATGGGTTAGGGCAGTGTGCAGTGTGGTTGAGATTGCATCGTCTGTGGACCTATTTGGGCGGTAAGCAAATTGGAGTGGGTCTAGGGTGTCAGGTAGGGTGGAGGTGATATGGTCCTTGACTAGTCTCTCAAAGCACTTCATGATGACGGATGTGAGTGCTACGGGGCGGTAGTCATTTAGCTCAGTTACCTTAGCTTTCTTGGGAACAGGAACAATGGTGGCCCTGTTGAAGCATGTGGGAACAGCAGACTGGTATAGGGATTGATTGAATATGTCCGTAAACACACCGGCCAGCTGGTCTGCGCATGCTCTGAGGGCGCGGCTGGGGATGCCATCTGGGCCTGCAGCCTTGCGAGGGTTAACACGTTTAAATGTCTTACTCACCTCGGCTGCAGTGAAGGAGAGACCGCATGTTTTCGTTGCAGGCCGTGTCAGTGGCACTGTATTGTCCTCAAAGCGGGCAAAAAAGTTATTTAGTCTGCCTGGGAGCAAGACATCCTGGTCCGTGACTGGGCTGGATTTCTTCCTGTAGTCCGTGATTGACTGTAGACCCTGCCACATGCCTCTTGTGTCTGAGCCGTTGAATTGAGATTCTACTTTGTCTCTGTACTGGCGCTTAGCTTGTTTGATAGCCTTGCGGAGGGAATAGCTGCACTGTTTGTATTCGGTCATGTTACCAGACACCTTGCCCTGATTAAAAGCAGTGGTTCGCGCTTTCAGTTTCACACGAATGCTGCCATCAATCCACGGTTTCTGGTTAGGGAATGTTTTAATCGTTGCTATGGGAACAACATCTTCAACGCACGTTCTAATGAACTCGCACACCGAATCAGCGTATTCGTCAATGTTGTTATCTGACGCAATACGAAACATCTCCCAGTCCACGTGATGGAAGCAGTCTTGGAGTGTGGAGTCAGCTTGGTCGGACCAGCGTTGGACAGACCTCAGCGTGGGAGCCTCTTGTTTTAGTTTCTGTCTGTAGGCAGGGATCAACAAAATGGAGTCGTGGTCAGCTTTTCCGAAAGGGGGGCGGGGCAGGGCCTTATATGCGTCGCGGAAGTTAGAGTAACAATGGTCCAAGGTCTTTCCTCCCCTGGTTGCGCAATCGATATGCTGATAAAATTTGGGGAGTCTTGTTTTCAGATTAGCCTTGTTAAAATCCCCAGCTACAATGAATGCAGCCTCCGGATAAATTGTTTCCAGTTTGCAGAGAGTTAAATAAAGTTCGTTCAGAGCCATCGATGTGTCTGCTTGGGGGGGGATATATACGGCTGTGATTATAATCGAAGAGAATTCTCTTGGTAGATAATGCGGTCTGGAGTCAGTGAGTCAAACCATAAAAATATGTAGAGGGGCGGAGTCAGTGAGTCACAAACCAGTAAAATACATAGAGGGGGCGGAGTCAGTGAGTCACAAACCAGTAAAATACATAGAGGGGGCGGAGTCATTGAGTCACAAACCAGTAAAATACATAGAGGGGTGGAGTCAGTGAGTCACAAACCAGTAAAATACATAGAGGGGGCGGAGTCAGTGAGTCACAAACCAGTAAAATACATGGTGTGGTGGTTAGTTTCTGTATTACCAAATGAGGAGAGACAAACTTCACACAACAGTCAGAGTTATACTTAAACTACATCTTTAATAATAAAAGCTTTACATTAGCACTTGACTTTCAACGATTCGCCATTTCTAATGAACTGTTGAGTGTCAACACAATGGCTACTGAGATCTTTTATAGCAAAGATCCACCCCCTTTGACATGACAAACCACACATATTTAGGAACTGTTCACAAATAAATACTTTTACTTGAGAGAGGAATATCCCATAGCCAGTGTCATGTACTGTCATGTTGTGTCTTGTCTCTGTCCTTTCCCTTCACCCTGTCTCCCTCTGCTGGTCGTTGTTAGGTTACCTTTTCTCCCCCGCTTTCCCCCAGCTGTTCCTTGTCTCCTCTAACTACCCATTCACCCCGTTTCCCACCTGTTCCCTTTTTCCCTCTGATTAGGTCCCTATATCTCTCTCTGTTTCTGTTCCTGTCCTTGTCGGATTCTTGTTTGTTGTGTTTCATGCCTGAGCCAGACTATCGTCATGTTTGCTGTAACCTTGTCCTGTCCTGTCGGAATCTGCCGGTCTATCTGAGCCTACCTATGTTTGGTTATTAAAGAAGCTCTGTTTAAGTTAGTTCGCTTTTGGGTCCTCATTCACTCACCATAACAGAAGAATCCGACCAAGAATGGACCCAGCGACTTCGGATCCTCTCCACTCAGCCGTCGGGATCCAGGGAGCGATGCTAGGCAGACACGAGCAGGAAGTGTCTGCTGCTCGACATGCCGTTGAGACCCTGGCCACCCAAGTCTCCAACCTCACAGAACAGGTTCACCATCTCCGCCTCGATCCACCGGCCACTTCCAGGGCTTTCGAATCTCCGGAGCCCAGAATCAATAACCCGCCGTGTTACTCTGGGGAGCCCACTGAATGCCGCTCGTTCCTCACCCAGTGTGATATTGTGTTTTCTCTCCAGCCCAACACTTACTCCAGGAGCACTGCTCGTGTCGCCTACGTCATATCTCTCCTTATTGGACGGGCTCGTGAGTGGGGCACGGCAATCTGGGAGGCAAGGGCTGAGTGTACTAACCAGTATCAAGACTTTAAGGAGGAGATGATACGGGTTTTTGATCGATCTGTTTTTGGGGAGGAGGCTTCCAGGGCCCTGTCTTCCCTATGTCAAGGCAATCGATCCATAACAGACTACTCTATTGAGTTTCGCACTCTTGCTGTCTCCAGTGGCTGGAACGAGCCGGCCTTGCTCGCTCGTCTTCTGGAGGGTTTCCGCGCAGAGGTAAAGGATGAGATTCTCTCCCGGGAGGTTCCTTCCAGCGTGGATTCCTTGATTGAACTCGCTATTCGCATTGAGCGACGGGTTGATCTTCGTCACCGAGCTCGTGGAAAGGAGCTCGCGCTCTCCGTCGCCTCCCTCTCCGCATCACTACCATCTTCCTCTGCCGGCTCGGGTGCTGAGCCCATGCAGCTGGGAGGTATCCGCATCTCGACTAAGGAGAGGGAACGGAGAATCACCAACCGCCTCTGTCTCTATTGCGGTTCCGCTGGTCATTTTGTCACTTCATGTCCAGTAAAAGGCCAGAGCTCGTCAGTAAGCGGAGGGCTACTGGTGAGCGCTACTACTCCTGTCTCTCCTTCAAGATCCTGCACTACCTTGTCGGTCCATCTACGCTGGACCGGTTCGTCAGCTTCCTGCAGTGCCTTAATAGACTCTGGGGCGGAGGGCTGTTTTATGGACGAGACCTGGGCTCGGGAACATGACATTCCTCTCAGACAGTTAAAGGAGCCCACGGCCTTGTTCGCCCTGGATGGTAGTCCTCTCCCCAGGATTCAGCGTGAGACGCTACCTTTAACCCTCACTGTTTCTGGTAATCATAGTGAAACCATTTCTTTTTTAATTTTTCGTTCACCTTTTACACCTGTTGTTTTGGGCCATCCCTGGCTAGTTTGTCATAATCCTTCCATTAATTGGTCTAGTAATTCTATCCTCTCCTGGAACGTCTCTTGTCATGTGAAATGTTTAATGTCTGCTATCCCTCCTGTTTCCTCTGTCTCTTCTTCACAGGAGGAGCCTGGTGATTTGACAGGGGTGCCGGAGGAATATCACGATCTGCGCACGGTGTTCAGTCGGTCCAGGGCCACCTCTCTTCCTCCACACCGGTCGTATGATTGTAGTATTGATCTCCTTCCGGGAACCACCCCCCCCCCGGGGTAGACTATACTCTCTGTCGGCTCCCGAACGTAAGGCTCTCGAAGATTATTTGTCTGTAGCTCTTGACGCCGGTACCATAGTCCCCTCCTCCTCTCCCGCCGGAGCGGGGTTTTTTTTTGTCAAGAAGAAGGACGGGTCTCTGCGCCCCTGCATAGATTATCGAGGGCTGAATGACATAACAGTGAAGAATCGTTATCCGCTTCCTCTTATGTCTTCAGCCTTCGAGATCCTGCAGGGAGCCAGGTTTTTCACTAAGTTGGACCTTCGTAACGCTTACCATCTCGTGCGCATCAGGGAGGGGGACGAGTGGAAGACGGCGTTTAACACTCCGTTAGGGCACTTTGAATACCGGGTTCTTCCTTTCGGCCTCGCTAACGCTCCAGCTGTCTTTCAGGCATTAGTCAATGATGTCCTGAGAGACATGCTGAACATCTTTGTTTTCGTTTACCTTGACGATATCCAGATTTTTTCACCGTCACTCCAGATTCATGTTCAGCACGTTCGACGTGTCCTCCAGCGCCTTTTAGAGAATTGTCTTTTTGTGAAGGCTGAGAAGTGCACTTTTCATGCCTCCTCCGTCACATTTCTCGGTTCTGTTATTTCCGCTGAAGGCATTAAGATGGATCCCGCTAAGGTCCAAGCTGTCATTGATTGGCCCGTCCCTAAGTCACGCGTCGAGCTGCAGCGCTTTCTCGGCTTCGCGAACTTCTATCGTCGTTTCATCCGTAATTTCGGTCAGGTGGCAGCTCCTCTCACAGCCCTTACTTCTGTCAAGACGTGCTTTAAGTGGTCCGTTTCCGCCCAGGGAGCTTTTGATCTCCTCAAGAATCGTTTTACATCCGCTCCTATCCTTGTTACACCTGACGTCTCTAGACAGTTCGTTGTCGAGGTTGACGCGTCAGAGGTGGGCGTGGGAGCCATCCTTTCTCAGCGCTCCCTCTCTGACGACAAGGTCCACCCATGCGCGTATTTTTCTCATCGCCTGTCGCCGTCGGAACGTAACTATGATGTGGGTAACCGCGAACTGCTCGCCATCCGGTTAGCCCTAGGCGAATGGCGACAGTGGTTGGAGGGGGCGACCGTTCCTTTTGTCGTTTGGACTGACCATAGGAACCTTGAGTACATCCGTTCTGCCAAACGACTTAATGCGCGTCAGGCGCGTTGGGCGCTGTTTTTCGCTCGTTTCGAGTTCGTGATTTCTTATCGTCCGGGCTCTAAGAACACCAAGCCTGATGCTTTGTCTCGTCTCTTCAGTTCTTCAGTAGCCTCCACTGACCCCGAGGGGATTCTCCCTGAGGGGCGTGTTGTCGGGTTGACTGTCTGGGGAATTGAGAGGCAGGTAAAACAAGCGCTCACTCACACTCCGTCGCCGCGCGCTTGTCCTAGGAACCTTCTTTTCGTTCCCGTTCCTACTCGTCTGGCCGTTCTTCAGTGGGCTCACTCTGCCAAGTTAGCCGGCCACCCTGGCGTTCGGGATACGCTTGCTTCCATTCGCCAGCGTTTTTGGTGGCCCACCCGGGAGCATGACACGCGTCGTTTCGTGGCTGCTTGTTCGGTCTGCGCGCAGACTAAGTCCGGTAACTCTCCTCCTGCCGGCCGTCTCAGGCCGCTTCCTATTCCCTCTCGACCGTGGTCTCACATCGCCTTAGATTTTGTCACCGGACTGCCTTCGTCAGCGGGGAAGACTGTTATTCTTACGGTTGTCGATAGGTTCTCTAAGGCGGCTCATTTCATTCCCCTTGCTAAGCTTCCTTCTGCTAAAGAGACGGCACAAATCATCATCGAGAATGTTTTCTGAATTCATGGCCTTCCGTCAGACGTCGTTTCGGACAGAGGTCCGCAATTCACGTCTCAATTTTGGAGGGAGTTTTGCCGTTTGATTGGGGCTTCCGTCAGTCTCTCTTCCGGCTTTCACCCCCAGTCTAACGGTCAAGCAGAACGGGCCAATCAGACTATTGGTCGCATCTTACGCAGTCTTTCTTTTCGTAACCCTGCGTCTTGGTCAGAACAGCTCCCCTGGGCAGAATACGCCCACAACTCGCTTCCTTCGTCTGCGACCGGGCTATCTCCTTTTCAGAGTAGCCTCGGGTACCAGCCTCCGCTGTTCTCATCTCAGTTCGCCGAGTCCAGCGTCCCCTCCGCTCAGGCTTTTGTCCAACGTTGCGAGCGCACCTGGAAGAGGGTCAGGTCTGCACTTTGCCGTTATAGGACGCAGACTGTGAGGGCTGCTAATAAGCGTAGAACTAAGAGTCCTAGATATTGTCGCGGTCAGAGAGTTTGGCTCTCCACTCAGAACCTTCCCCTTAAGACGGCTTCTCGCAAGTTGACCCCGCGGTTCATTGGTCCGTTCCGTATTTCTCGGGTCATTAATCCTGTCGCAGTTCGACTTCTTCTTCCGCGATACCTTCGTCGCGTCCACCCGGTCTTCCATGTCTCCTGCATCAAGCCCGTCCTTCGCGCCCCCGCTCGTCTTCCCCCCCCCCCCCCCATCCTTGTCGAGGGCGCACCCATCTACAGGGTCCGTAGAATTTTGGACATGCGTCCTCGGGGCCGTGGTCACCAGTACCTCGTAGATTGGGAGGGGTACGGTCCTGAGGAGAGGAGTTGGGTTCCCTCTCGGGACGTGCTGGACCGTGCGCTGATCGAGGATTTCCTCCGTTGCCGCCAGGTTTCCTCCTCGAGTGCGCCAGGAGGCGCTCGGTGAGTGGGGGGGTACTGTCATGTACTGTCATGTTGTGTCTTGTCTCTGTCCTTTCCCTTCACCCTGTCTCCCTCTGCTGGTCGTTGTTAGGTTACCTTTTCTCCCCCGCTTTCCCCCAGCTGTTCCTTGTCTCCTCTAACTACCCATTCACCCCGTTTCCCACCTGTTCCCTTTTTCCCTCTGATTAGGTCCCTATATCTCTCTCTGTTTCTGTTCCTGTCCTTGTCGGATTCTTGTTTGTTGTGTTTCATGCCTGAGCCAGACTATCGTCATGTTTGCTGTAACCTTGTCCTGTCCTGTCGGAATCTGCCGGTCTATCTGAGCCTACCTATGTTTGGTTATTAAAGAAGCTCTGTTTAAGTTAGTTCGCTTTTGGGTCCTCATTCACTCACCATAACAGCCAGATAGCATTCGCTATAAATTATCGTTCAGTTTGGTCCCTAAGACGAGGTTCTAATCTCGTTCCTGGTACTTCATAGTACAAAAACACCAACTCATCCAATGACATTTATCAATTGTCAACTCTAGATACTCCCATCTCAAGTAAACCCCCTTCTTGACCCCACTCCTGGACAAGCTCACTGAGGGGAGTGAGTCTCTAGGTCATACTCTATCCCAGGACAAGTGCAACATCAGAGAGGACATACAATGGTTCCAGACACTACCACACATATCCCCCAATAGAAAAGGAGGGAGTGACTTGCGCACCGACATTGTGGAGACAATAATAATTGGTTCCTCATTAATCACGACATCCCTTCGTAATGGTTTAAGCAACTTCCTACACTAGAGTCCAAAGGGATACAATCTAATGACAAGTATCTCACATAAGCATATTATGCAAATAAAACATCTTAATGTTACCCAACAAATTCTGATTCATCTGCCACTCGGGTCACTCGCTTTCTAGGTTCTAATGATGAACTTGGCCTTAAAATGGGAAACTGGATCCTGGATAAAAACATAAATGACTAAATTGTCAAAAGGAAATGTTTAACATATTAATTTCTTGAATATTTTGTTTATATATATAGTGATTTCATAAATGTATCATTTCTATAGTTATTTATTATAAATGTTGTTATTTGTTACATTTGACTGTGTAAAACCTAGCAGTAGTATTGATTTCTCTGAGAGTGAGGCATCATTTGTCTCTCTGAAATAAAACTAAGTGATTGATTTTAAACAAATACATGTCTGTCATTGAACAATCACATGCCATGATTAGATAGAGAAAAAACACACCAATATCAACATTTCTGAAAATGGATATAGTTTCCCCATCTGAGCTCAGAGTAGATGAGAGATGTAATGTTTGTCTCTGTTGTGTTGAAGCCCAATCAAGCAGAAGAGACGAGCCTCCCCTGTTCCCAGCTGTGTGTCCATGAAGAGTGACTGGTCTATGAGTCAACCTCTAAACTTTAGAGAAGGAGACTTTTCTACTGAACAAAGGTAAGAAGAACTCATGGGTCAGTGAGTTAAACAACACTGTCTCTAGTCATTTCTCCTCTCACATTTTCCCAATTATTGTTGTTGTTTTCATAATCCATAGGCTAATCATTTTGTCCGTTTTCATAGTCGTAAAACAATATTTAACAAACACATTCCCCCAGTGTGTGTGTGTGTGTATACAGTGTGTGTGTGTGTGTGTGTGTGTGTGTGTGTGTGTGTGTGTGTGTGTGTGTGTGTGTGTGTGTGTGTGTGTGTGTGTGTGTGTGTGTGTGTGTGTGTGTGTGTGTGTGTGTGTGTGTGTGTGTGTGTGTGAACTCCCTGGATGAGGAGATGTAATCTCATGTTTTGTCCACAGAAACCAACAGGAGAGATCAGAGTCAGAGATTCTCAGTGGTCAGTCTTCCCAGAGTCATCAAACAGACCTGGCCTCCATATTCAGTGTATGTGGTCCTGTTATGTACATTCGTTTTTGTTTACCTCAAGTAAAGTTGATCTGTCAATCATTCATTAATGTGTTAATGAGAAAGCATTTCTTCTCTTGCTTAAATAATTTACTTTATTTATTTCAGATGCTTGAAGAGAAAATGATGACATTTGTGAAGAACGAGCTGAAGATGTTCAAGAGGATTCTTAGTCCAGAACTCCCAGAAGGCTTTGAGAGTCAGCAGCAGGATAAGGAAGTGGTGGATGCTGAAGATGAGAAGCAGGAGAGCAGTGCCAGAGATGGGGCTCTGAAAATCACACTGCACGTCCTGCGGAAAATGAACCAGAAGGAGCTTGCTGACACACTGGAGAAATGTAAGATCTGTCTGCCTCATGTTGAATAATGTTTTCTAACATTTAAAAGCTGTAGCTAAAGTACAGCTAAAGTAGCTGTGTAACTCAATGATATTGTAGCAGCCTTAACACAACACCTAGTGACCTCAAGTAGCAGCAGGGATGTGTTGTGGTGATTAATTTAGAGAGAGAGAGAACATTAATAACACCATCCATAATATCAATAATAATATAATCAGTCACACCCGTCTGTAATGCATTATGAAAACATTTACACATTTATACAGTCAGTTAAGAGAATAAATTATTATAAATGTACAACTTTATAACAGTCCTACAATACTGTAGACATTAAAATATCCTCTGTTTTATTTCTAGATTCAGATGAGCTTGCTGTGATTTGCCAACGTGAAATCAAATCTAATCTAAAGAAGTTTCAATGTGTATTTGAGGGGATCGCTCAACAAGGAAACCCAACACTTCTCAATAAGATCTACACAGAGCTCTACATCACAGAGGGTGGAACAGGAGAAGTCAATAATGAACATGAGCTGAGACAGATTGAGACAACAACCAGGAAACAAGCAAGACCAGAGACTGCAATCAAATGTAACGACATCTTCAAACCCTTAACTGGACAAGACAAACCTATCAGAACTGTGCTGACAAAGGGAGTCGCTGGCATTGGAAAAACAGTCTCTGTGCAGAAGTTCATTCTGGACTGGGCTGAAGGAAAAGCAAATCAGGATGTCCAATTTGTATTTTCATTCCCTTTTCGGGAGCTGAATTTGATGAAAGAGGACAAACACACTTTCATTGAACTTCTGAATCACTTCTCAATGGAAACCAAACAATCAGGATTCTCCATCTACAACAAGTACAAAGTTCTGTTCATCTTTGATGGTCTGGATGAGTGCCGACTGCCCCTAGACTTCCAGAAGAACAAGATATGTTGGGACGTCACAGAGTCAACCTCAGTGGATGTTCTGCTGACAAATCTCATCAAGGGAAATCTGCTTCCCTCTGCTCTCCTCTGGATAACTACCCGACCTGCAGCAGCCAATAAGATCCCTTCAGGATGTGTTGACCAGGTGACAGAGGTACGAGGGTTCAATGACCCACAGAAGGAGGAGTACTTCAGGAACAGATTCAGTGATCAGGACCTGGCCAGCAGAATCATCTCACACATAAAGACATCAAGAAGCCTCCACATCATGTGCCACATTCCAGTCTTCTGTTGGATTTCTGCAACAGTCCTTGAACACATGCTGAAACATAAGAGAGAAGAGATGCCCAAGACTCTGACTGAGATGTACACACACCTTGTGGAGTTTCATACCAAACAGAAGAATGAAAAGTATCTTGGGAAAGAAGAGACAGGTCCACACTGGAATAAAGAGAGCATTCTGAAACTGGGAAAACTGGCTTTTCAACAGCTTGTGAAGGGCAATCTGATTTTCTATGAAGAAGACCTGAAAGAGTCTGGCATTGATGTTAATGAAGCCTCAGTGTACTCAGGATTGTGCACACAGCTCTTTAAAAGAGGAATGTGTGCTGTACCAGGACAAGGTGTACTGCTTCGTACATCTGAGCATTCAGGAGTTTCTGGCTGCTGTATATGTGTTCCTCTCATTCATCAACAACAATGAGAATCGAATGGACAAACTGCAAACAAGTGACAAGTCTGAAGTTACTGTCTACAAGAGTGCTGTGGATAAAGCCTTACAAAGTGAGACAGGAAACCTGGACCTTTTCCTCCGCTTCCTTCTGGGCCTCTCACTGGAGTCCAATCAGAAGCACTTACGAGGTCTACTGAGAAAGACAAGAATCAGCTCACAGAGCCATGAAGAAACAGTCAAGTACATCAAGGAGAAGATCAGGGAGAATCCCTCTCCAGAGAGGAGCATCAATCTGTTCCACTGTCTGAATGAACTGAATGACCATTCTCTAGTGGAGGAGATCCAAAGCTTCCTGAGCTCAGGAAGTCTCTCAAAACCCAACCTGTCACCTGCACAGTGGTCAGCTCTTGTCTTTGTGTTGCTGACTTCAGAAAAGGAGCTGGATGTGTTTGACCTGAATAAATACTCCAGATCAGAGAAAGGTCTTCTGAGGCTGCTGCCAGTGGTCAAAGCCTCCAGAGCTGTTCTGTGAGTAAATAAAATGACACTCAAGTACTAATCAGCTAGAAGAAATATTCAATTTAGAGTAAAAAAGTATAATAATATGTATATAATATTGAATGAATGCATTGATGTTCACATTATTATAACAAAATGACCACACAATTCTCGGAGATGTTAGATGAATCTATATGTTGTTTGAGAGAATAAACCAAATTAACCAAATGCATCTGCCATTGCCCTTCTACACTACTGGTGTTAAATTAACAGTGTGTTTGTGAAGTCATGATGATCTCTTTGTCAGGCTGTCAGGCTGTGGAGTCACAGAGGGAGGCTGTGCTTCTCTGGTCTCAGCTCTGGAGTCAAACTCCTCACACCTGAGAGAGCTCGATCTGAGTAACAATGACCTGAATGATTCTGGTGTGAAGCTGCTCTCTTCTGGACTGGGGATTCCCCAATGTAAACTGGAGACTCTGAGGTCAGTATTATCAGATATGAAAGCACTTTATGTATGTAGTTCTCCCATTTGAAAAGTCGTAATTATTCGGTTATATTCACTTATTGTCACGGTTTTCTGTATGTGAAGGACAGTCGGACCAAAATGCGGCGTGTAGATTGCGATCCATGTTTATTTAAACTAACGTAAAACACGAATCGGTACAAACACTACAAAACAATAAACGTAACGAAAACCGAAACAGCCTATTACTGGTGCACATACACACAGAACAAGGACATCAAGACACTGAGGACAATCACCCACAAACACAGTGAAACCCAGGCTACCTAAATATGGTTCCCAATCAGAGACAATGACTAACACCTGCCTCTGATTGAGAACCATATCAGGCCAGACATAGAAATAGACAAACAAGACATCCAACATAGAATGCCCACCCAGCTCACATCCTGACCAACACTAAAACAAGGAAAACACACACGAACAATGGTCAGAACGTGACAGTACCCCCCCTCCAAGGTGCGGACTCCGGACGCACAACCTAAACCTATAGGGGAGGGTGTGGTCCGCGGTGGCTGCTCTGGCGCTGGACGTGGACCCCACTCCATAATAGTCTTAGTCCACCTCCTTAGCGTCCCTAGATAGGCGACCCTCCTTAATGGCAGCTCGGGACAGAGGGGCAGCTCGGGACAGAGGGACAGCTCGGGACAGGGGTAGCTCGTGACTAAGGGGTAGCTCGGGACTGAGAGGAAGCTCAGCACCGAGAGGAAGCTCAGCACCGAGAGGAAGCTCAGCACCGAGAGGAAGCTCAGCACCGAGAGGAAGCTCAGCACCGAGAGGAAGCTCAGCACTGAGAGGAAGTTCAGCACTGAGAGGAAGCCCAGCACTGAGAGGAAGCCCAGGCAGGTAGTTGGCTCTGGCAGATCCCGGCTGGCTGGCGGATCTGGAAGATCCTGGCTGAATGGCGGATCCTGGCTGAATAGCGGATCCTGGCTGACTGGCAGATCTGGAAGAGTCTGGCTGACTGGCAGTTCTGGCTTCTCCATGCTGACTGGCAACTCTGGCTGCTCCATGCTGACTGGCGACTCTGGCTGCTCCATGCTGACTGGCGGCCCTGGCTGCTCCATGCTGACTGGCGGCTCTGGCTGCTCCATGCTGACTGGCGGCTCTGGCTGCTCCATGCTGACTGGCGGCTCTGGCTGCTCCATGCTGACTGGAGGCTCTGGCTGCTCCATGATGACTGGCGGCTCTGGCGGTTCCTTGTTTAAAACACCAACACAGCAACTCCCTCATTACTCTCTCCTCCAATTTCCCCATTAACTCCTTCACAGTCTCTGCTTCGCTCACCTCCAACACCGGTTCTGGTTCTGGTCTCCTCCTTGGCTCCTCACGATAAACAGGGGGAGTTGGCTCAGGTCTGCTACCTGGCGTAGCCATACTCCCTGTTAGCCCCCCCCCCCCCAAGACATTTTTGGGGCTGACTCTCTGGCTTCCGTCCGCGCCGCCGTGCTTGCTTCGCCAACTCCATTCTCTGATAACCCTCCGCGCACTGCTCCATCGAATCCCAGGTGGGCTCCGGCACTCTCCCTGGGTCGACCGCCCACCTGTCTATTTCCTCCCAAGTCGTATACTCCCGACTTCGTAGCTCCTGCTGCTGCTGCCTGTCATCACGCCGCTTGGTCCTGTTGTGGTGGGTGATTCTGTCACGGTTTTCTGTATGTGAAGGAGAGTCGGACCAAAATGCGGCGTGTAGATTGCGATCCATGTTTATTTAAACTAACGTAAAACACGAATCGATACAAACACTACAAAACAATAAACGTAACGAAAACCGAAACAGCCTAATACTGGTGCACATACACACAGAACAAGGACATCAAGACACTAAGGACAATCACCCACAAACACACAGTGAAACCCAGGCTACCTAAATATGGTTCCCAATCAGAGACAATGACTAACACCTGCCTCTGATTGAGAACCATATCAGGCCAGAAATAGAAATAGACAAACAAGACATCCAGCACAGAATGCCCACCCAGTTCACGTCCTGACCAACACTAAAACAAGGAAAACACACACGAACGATGGTCAGAACGTGACACTTATAGTGTATTAAAGTAGTCATACGTTTAGAATTTGGTCCCAAATTCCATGCCTGCAGTGATTACATCAAGCTTGTGATTCTACTAACTTGTTGAATTAATTTGCAGTTCGTCTTGGTTGTGTTTTAGATGTTTTCCTAATAGAAACTGAATGGTGAATAATGTCCTGTCATTTTGGAGTCACTTCACTTGTATTGTCAGTAAGAATAGAAGATGTTTCTGAACACTTCTACATTCATGTGGATGCTACTATGATGATGAATAATCAGGAATGAATCGAGAATAATGATGAATGAGAAAGTTACAGAGGCACAAAGATCAGACCCCCTCTGTTATTGGTAATGGTGAGAGGTTAGCATGTTTTGTTGTAGCCTCTGTTATTGGTAATGGTGAGAGGTTAGCATGTTTTGTTGTAGTCTCTGTTATTGGTAATGGTGAGAGGTTAGCATGCTTTGTTGTAGCCTCTGTTACTGGTAATGGTGAGAGGTTAGTATGTTTTGTTGTAGTCTCTGTTATTGGTAATGGTGAGAGGTTAGCATGTTTTGTTTTAGCCTCTGTTATTGGTAATGGTGAGAGGTTAGCATGTTTTGTTGTAGTCTCTGTTATTGGTAATGGTGAGAGGTTAGCATGTTTTGTTGTAGCCTCTGTTATTGGTAATGGTGAGAGGTTAGCATGCTTTATTGTAGCCTCTGTAACTTTCTCACTCATTATTATTCATGATTCTTTCATGATTTTTCTTAATCATGGCATCATCAGGATTAATTTATTGTTGTTTAGAAACATGTTATCTACTCTCTTAGACAGAAAAGTACTCCACTCATCATCCACCATTTTATTATTGGGCAAAACAACCAAAAACACAACCAAAACAAACTGCAAATGCAACCAACGAGTTTACGACAAAAAAACTAATTTTTTGACTATTTTAATACACTATGAGTGAATTGTTCAGAAAACTTAAGACTTCTTCAAATGGGGAGACTGGAAACATAAATTGTTTTCATTTTTAATAGTGAAACACATATGTCTTAAAATACCCTCAAATTAAAGGTGACATTATATACTGTCACCTCAAATGAAATATTTTATCTGAAATCCAAAATGTTGGAGTATAGAGACACATTTAAAATGTTAGCTTCACTGTCTAAATAGATATGGTGTGGACTGTATACTCAATATGATCTAAATCTAATTCCTCACTGTCTAAATAGATATGGTGTGGACTGTATACTCAATACAATCTAAATCTGATACCTCACTGTCTAAATAGATATGGTGTGGACTGTATACTCAATACAATCTAAATCTGATACCTCACTGTCTAAATAGATATGGTGTGGACTGTATACTCAATACAATCTAAATCTGATACCTCACTGTCTAAATAGATATGGTGTGGACTGTATACTCAATACAATCTAAATCTGATACCTCACTGTCTAAATAGATATGGTGTGGACTGTATACTCAATATGATCTAAATCTGATTCCTCACTGTCTAAATAGATATGGTGTGGACTGTATACTCAATATGATCTAAATCTGATTCCTCACTGTCTGTCTTCTGACTGATACTGCTTTTTAAACTGGTTTGTACTATACATGTTTCTATCTGCAGACAATACTTTGATCATTTGTCATTTTTTATGATGATACACTATTTTACGAATAGATATGGAAGGTTTCAGGACACTGATATATCTGAATATGTTGAAATAATATACTGCCACTATTTTCACCACCAAAGAATAGCAGTGTGATTTTAATATGATTTGAATCTTTGCAGGCTGTCAGGCTGTCTAGTCACAGAGGAAGGCTGTGCTTCTCTGGTCTCAGCTCTGAGGTCAAACCCCTCACACCTGAGAGAGCTGGACCTGAGCTACAATCACCCAGGAGACTCAGGAGTCAGACTGCTCTCTGATAGACTGGAGGATCCAAACTGCAGACTGGAGAAACTCAAGTATGTAGAGGGTTTATGTCAATGTTCATATCAGACATGTTTGACTTTCAGGCTAGTTAAGACAAACGTTATTACCACTGCTTGGACAAAGTTATATGCTGACTGTGTGTGTGTGTGTGTGTGTGTGTGTGTGTGTGTGTGTGTGTGTGTGTGTGTGTGTGTGTGTGAGAGAGAGTCCAGTGTGTGTTTGTCCAGTGTGTGTGTGTGTCCAGTGGGTGTGTGTGTGTGTGTGTTTGTCCAGTGTGTGTGTGAGTCCAGTGTGTGTGTGAGTCCAGTGTGAGTGTGTGTCCAGTGGGTGTGTGTGTCCAGTGTGTGTGTGTGTGTGTGTTTGTCCAGTGTGTGTGTGTGTCCAGTGTGTGTGTGTGTGTGGTTGTCCAGTGTGAGCGTGTGTGTGTGTGTGTGTGTTTGTGAGTCCAATGTGTGTGAGTCCAGTGTGTGTGTCCAGTGTGTGTGTGTGTGTGTGTGAGTACAGTGTGTGTCCAGTGTGTGTGTGTGTGTGTGTGTCTAACGTGTGTGTGTGTGTGTATGTGTCTAGTGTGTGTGTGTGTGTCCAGTGTGTGTGTGTGTTTCCAGCGTGTGTGTGTCTGTGTCCAGTGTGTGTGTGTGTGTCCAGCGTGTGTGTGTGTGCCCAGCGTGTGTGTGTCTTGTCCAGTGTGTGTGTGTGTGGGTCTAGCATGTATGTGTGTGTGTGTGTGTGTCCAGCGTGTGTGTGTCTTTGTACAGTGTGTGTGTGTGTGTTTGTGTCCAGTGTGTGTGTGTGTGTGTTTGTCCAGTGTGTGTGTGTGTGTGTGTGTGATAGAGTCCAGTGTGAGTGTGTGTCCAGTGGGTGTGTGTGTGTTTGTCCAGTGTGTGTGTGTGTCCAGTGTGTGTGTGTGTGTGTGTGTCCAGTGGGTGTGTGTGTGTTTGTCCAGTGTGTGTGTGTGTGTGTGTGTGTGTGTGTGTGTGTGTGTGTTTGTGAGTCCAATGTGTGTGAGTCCAGTGTGTGTGTCCAGTGTGTGTGTGTGTGTGTGTGAGTACAGTGTGTGTCCAGTGTGTGTGTGTGTGTGTGTGTCTAACGTGTGTGTGTGTGTGTATGTGTCTAGTGTGTGTGTGTGTGTCCAGTGTGTGTGTGTGTTTCCAGCGTGTGTGTGTCTGTGTCCAGTGTGTGTGTGTGTGTCCAGCGTGTGTGTGTGTGCCCAGCGTGTGTGTGTCTTGTCCAGTGTGTGTGTGTGTGGGTCTAACATGTATGTGTGTGTGTGTGTGTGTCCAGCGTGTGTGTGTCTTTGTACAGTGTGTGTGTGTGTGTTTGTGTCCAGTGTGTGTGTGTGTGTGTTTGTCCAGTGTGTGTGTGTGTGTGTGTGTGATAGAGTCCAGTGTGAGTGTGTGTCCAGTGGGTGTGTGTGTGTTTGTCCAGTGTGTGTGTGTGTCCAGTGTGTGTGTGTGTGTGTGTGTCCAGTGGGTGTGTGTGTGTTTGTCCAGTGTGTGTGTGTGTGTGTGTGTGTGTGTGTGTGTGTGTGTGTGTGTGTGTGTGTGTGTGTGTGTGTGTGTGTGTGTGTGTGTGTGTGTGTGTGTGTGGTTGTCCAGTGTGAGCGTGTGTGTGTGGTTGTCCAGTGTGAGTGTGTGTGTGTGTGTGTGTGTTTGTGTGAGTACAGTGTGTGTCCAGTGTGTGTCTGTGTGTGTCTAGCGTGTGTGTGTATGTGTCTAGTGTGTTCGTGTGGGTGTCCAGTGTGTGTGTGTGTGTCCAGTGTGTGTGTGTGTTTCCAGCGTGTGTGTGTCTGTGTCCAGTGTGTGTGTGTGCCCAGCGTGTGTGTGTCTTGTCCAGTGTGTGTGTGTGTGTGTGTGTCTAGCGGGTGTATGTGTGTGTGTGTGTGTGTGTCCATTGTGTGTGTGTGTGTCCAGCGTGTGTGTGTCTTTGTCCAGTGTGTGTGTGTGTGTGTGTGTGTGTCCAGTGTGTGTGTGTGTGCAGCTTGTGTGTGTGTGTGTGTGTGTCCAGTGTGTGTGTGTGTGTCCAGTGTGTGTGTGTGTGTGTGAGTCCAGTGTGTGTGTCCAGTGTGTGTGTGAGTGTGTGAGTGCAGTCTGTGTGTGTGTGTGAGTCCAGTGTGTGTGTGTGTGTCTAGCGTATGTGTGTGTCCAATGTCTGTGTGTGTGTAAAGCGTGTGTGTGTGTGTCCAGTGTGTGTGTGTGTGTCCAGCGTGTGTATGTGTGTGTGTCCAGTGTGTGTGTGTGTGTCCAGTGTGTGTGTGTCCAGAGTGTCTTTGTGTGTGTGTCCAGTGTATGTGTGTGTGTCCAGTGTGTGTGTGTGTGTCCAGCGTGTGTGTGTGTGTCCAGTGTGTGTGTGTGTGTGTCCAGTGTGTGTGTGTGTCCAGCGTGTGTTTGTGTGTCCAGTGTGTGTTTGTGTGTCCAGTGTGTGTGTGTGTGTGGTTGTCCAGTGTGAGCGTGTGTGTGTGTGTGTGTGTTTGTGAGTCCAATGTGTGTGAGTCCAGTGTGTGTGTCCAGTGTGTGTGTGTGTGTGTGTGAGTACAGTGTGTGTCCAGTGTGTGTGTGTGTGTGTGTGTCTAACGTGTGTGTGTGTGTGTATGTGTCTAGTGTGTGTGTGTGTGTCCAGTGTGTGTGTGTGTTTCCAGCGTGTGTGTGTCTGTGTCCAGTGTGTGTGTGTGTGTCCAGCGTGTGTGTGTGTGCCCAGCGTGTGTGTGTCTTGTCCAGTGTGTGTGTGTGTGGGTCTAGCATGTATGTGTGTGTGTGTGTGTGTCCAGCGTGTGTGTGTCTTTGTACAGTGTGTGTGTGTGTGTTTGTGTCCAGTGTGTGTGTGTGTGTGTTTGTCCAGTGTGTGTGTGTGTGTGTGTGTGATAGAGTCCAGTGTGAGTGTGTGTCCAGTCGGTGTGTGTGTGTTTGTCCAGTGTGTGTGTGTGTCCAGTGTGTGTGTGTGTGTGTGTGTCCAGTGGGTGTGTGTGTGTTTGTCCAGTGTGTGTGTGTGTGTGTGTGTGTGTGTGTGTGTTTGTGAGTCCAATGTGTGTGAGTCCAGTGTGTGTGTCCAGTGTGTGTGTGTGTGTGTGTGAGTACAGTGTGTGTCCAGTGTGTGTGTGTGTGTGTGTGTCTAACGTGTGTGTGTGTGTGTATGTGTCTAGTGTGTGTGTGTGTGTCCAGTGTGTGTGTGTGTTTCCAGCGTGTGTGTGTCTGTGTCCAGTGTGTGTGTGTGTGTCCAGCGTGTGTGTGTGTGCCCAGCGTGTGTGTGTCTTGTCCAGTGTGTGTGTGTGTGGGTCTAGCATGTATGTGTGTGTGTGTGTGTGTCCAGCGTGTGTGTGTCTTTGTACAGTGTGTGTGTGTGTGTTTGTGTCCAGTGTGTGTGTGTGTGTGTGTTTGTCCAGTGTGTGTGTGTGTGTGTGTGTGATAGAGTCCAGTGTGAGTGTGTGTCCAGTGGGTGTGTGTGTGTTTGTCCAGTGTGTGTGTGTGTCCAGTGTGTGTGTGTGTGTGTGTGTCCAGTGGGTGTGTGTGTGTTTGTCCAGTGTGTGTGTGTGTGTGTGTGTGTGTGTGTGTGTGTGTGTGTGTGTGTGTGTGTGTGTGTGTGTGTGTGTGTGTGTGTGTGTGTGTGTGTGTGTGTGTGTGTGGTTGTCCAGTGTGAGCGTGTGTGTGTGGTTGTCCAGTGTGAGTGTGTGTGTGTGTGTGTGTGTTTGTGTGAGTACAGTGTGTGTCCAGTGTGTGTCTGTGTGTGTCTAGCGTGTGTGTGTATGTGTCTAGTGTGTTCGTGTGGGTGTCCAGTGTGTGTGTGTGTGTCCAGTGTGTGTGTGTGTTTCCAGCGTGTGTGTGTCTGTGTCCAGTGTGTGTGTGTGCCCAGCGTGTGTGTGTCTTGTCCAGTGTGTGTGTGTGTGTGTGTGTCTAGCGGGTGTATGTGTGTGTGTGTGTGTGTGTGTCCATTGTGTGTGTGTGTGTCCAGCGTGTGTGTGTCTTTGTCCAGTGTGTGTGTGTGTGTGTGTGTGTGTCCAGTGTGTGTGTGTGTGCAGCTTGTGTGTGTGTGTGTGTGTGTCCAGTGTGTGTGTGTGTGTGTCCAGTGTGTGTGTGTGTGTGTGAGTCCAGTGTGTGTGTCCAGTGTGTGTGTGAGTGTGTGAGTGCAGTCTGTGTGTGTGTGTGAGTCCAGTGTGTGTGTGTGTGTCTAGCGTATGTGTGTGTCCAATGTCTGTGTGTGTGTAAAGCGTGTGTGTGTGTGTCCAGTGTGTGTGTGTGTGTCCAGCGTGTGTATGTGTGTGTGTCCAGTGTGTGTGTGTGTGTCCAGTGTGTGTGTGTCCAGAGTGTCTTTGTGTGTGTGTCCAGTGTATGTGTGTGTGTCCAGTGTGTGTGTGTGTGTCCAGCGTGTGTGTGTGTGTCCAGTGTGTGTGTGTGTGTGTCCAGTGTGTGTGTGTGTCCAGCGTGTGTTTGTGTGTCCAGTGTGTGTTTGTGTGTCCAGTGTGTGTGTGTCCAGCGTGTGTGTGTGTGTGTGTGTGTCCAGTGTGTGTGTGTGTGTGTCCAGCGTGTGTGTGTGTGTGTGTGTGTGTGTCCAGTGTTTGTGTGTGTCCAGCGTGTGTGTGTCCAGTGTGTGTGTGCGTGTGTTTGTGAGTCCAATGTGTGTTTGTCCAGTGTGTGTGTGTGTGTGTGTGTGTGTGTGTCCAGTGTGTGTGTGTGTGTGTGTGTCCAGTGTGGGTGTATGTGTGTGTGTCCAGTGTGTGTGTGTGTGTGTGTGTGTGTCCAGTGTATGTGTGTTTGTGTGTGTGTCCAGTGTGTTTCCAATGGGGGTGTATGTGTGTGTGTCCAGTGTGTGTTTGTTTGTTTGTTTTTTTGTTTTTTGTGTGTGTGTGTGTGTGTGTGTGTGTGTGTGTGTGTGTGTGTGTGTGTGTGTGTGTGTGTGTGTGTGTGTGTGTGTGTGTGTGTGTGTGTGTGTGTGTGTGTGTGTGAGTTCAGGTGTATCCCTCAATGACTGTCTGTTCTTCTGCTTACTGCTACAGTGTGGAACATGGTGGAGAGAACAGAATGAAACCTGGGCTTAGAAAATGTGAGTGTTGACTGCTGTGAAGAATATGACTAAGAATAAGTCTTCATTCAAGTTAAGTCAAAGTCAAAGATCATAATCATTACTGACTTGGTCATATTAAATATCAGCTGTAGTTCTACAGACGCAGAAATCAGGGACACCAAAGTTTACAAAGAGTTGCTTTGACAATGTTTGTGTCTGTGTGTGTGTAATTAATGGGAATAAGTGTGTTTTATATTACCATACAGTATAAAATGTTCAACAAGTCTCAAGTTACCTTAAATTCTCCTTTTGATACCTAGAAACATCTGCATTAAAATTAATTAGTGAAAAGTGAGTTAACATTTTAATGTGAATGATGATGATTTCTAATATTGTGTCTGGTTTCATCCATCAGATGTCTGTGATCTCACACTGGACCCAAACACAGCATACAGGCACCTGTCTTTGTCTGAGGAGAACAGAAAAGTTACATGTAAGAGAGAGAAGCAGCCTTATCCTGATCACCCAGAGAGATTTGAGCACTGGTACCAGGTGCTGTGTAGAGAGGGTCTGACTGGGCGCTGTTACTGGGAGGTAGAGTGGAGTGGGAGAGGTGCTGATATAGGAGTGACATATAAAGGAATCAGCAGGAGAGAAGGGGTTAATGACTGTAGGCTTGGAGCCAATGACAAGTCCTGGAGTCTGGTCTGCTCTGACAACAGTTACATTGCCTGGCACAATAATAATCACATTACCATAGATGTCCCCTCCTCCAGCTCCCACAGAGTAGGAGTGTATCTGGACTGGTCAGCCGGCACTCTGTCCTTCTATAGAACCTCCTCTGACACACTGACCCACCTGATCACATTCACCTCCACATTCACTAAGCCCCTCTATCCAGGGTTGTATGTTTGGGATGACTCCTCAGTGTCCCTGTGTCAAACATATGATTGTAAATATTCATTAATAAACACCATTGAAGTTGACAGACATTGTCAACTAGAGTCATTCATTAATAAAATGAATCACCACACTGTATTGTAAAAACTGGTTTCATTTAGAAATCATTGATCGTGTTGATATTGGGCTTCTTGGTGCTACTTTGTGTTTGTAAATATTGTAGAATGTTTATTTGTCACATTCTTGACACAACAATCTTGTTTGTGTATAAACTCAATTCAACTGAATGAAAAGATGTGACAGATGTGACTAATAAAGGGTCATCAACCAGATGGAAGAAGAGAGGTGGAAATGTTTTAAAATTGATCACAATTTGACAGTACAGTAATAGATTGAAGAAGAGATGTGGAAATGTTTTAATATTGATCACAATATGACAGTACAGTAATAGATGGAAGAAGAGAGGTGGGAATGTTTTAATATTGATCACAATATGACAATACAGTAATAGATGGAAGAAGAGAGGTGGAAATGTTTTAATATTGATCACAATGTGACAGTACAGTAATAGATGGAAGAAGAGAGGTGGAAATGTTTTAATATTGATCACAATATGACAGTACAGTAATAGATGGAAGAAGAGAGATGGAAATGTTTTAATATTGATCACAATATGACAGTACAGTAATAGATGGAAGAAGAGAGATGGAAATGTTTTAATATTGATCACAATATGACAGTACAGTAATAGATGGAAGAAGAGAGGTGGAAATGTTTTAATATTGATCACAATATGACAGTACAGTAATAGATGGAAGAAGAGAGGTGGAAATTTTGTAATACTGATCACAATATGACAGTACAGTAATAGATGGAAGAAGAGAGGTGGAAATGTTTTAATATCGATCACAATATGGCAGTACAGTAATAGATGGAAGAAGAGAGGTGGAAATGTTGTAATATTGATCACAATATGACAGTACAGTAATAGATGGAAGAAGAGAGGTGGAAATGTTTTAATATTGATCACAATATGACAGTACAGTAATAGATGGAAGAAGAGAGGTGGAAATGTTTTAATATTGATCACAATATGACAGTACAGTAATAGATGGAAGAAGAGAGGTGGAAATGTTTTAATACTGATCACAATATGACAGTACAGTAACAGGGTTTGTGTTCAGTACATAGAAATGGGTTGTATTCAGTTGAAGAGGAAGTCTTTATGTCATGTCTAGTCTCCCTCTCTGGTGCTCGACGTCTCCGATCTACTAACCACCGGTCCTGGCACTGTTCATTACTCACACCTGCTCCCCATCATTACATACACCTGGCAACCGATCTTTACAGACACCTGGCAACCTTCATTACCCACACCTGCTCCCTATCATTACACACACCTGGCAACCGATCTTTACAGACACCTTGCAACCTTCATTACTCACACCTGCTCCCCATCATTACACACACCTGGCAACCTTCATTACTCACACCTGCTCCCCATCATTACTCACACCTGGCAACCTTCATTACTCACACCTGGTCCTCATCATTACAGACACCTGGCAACCTTCATTACACACACCTGCTCCTCATCATTACACACACCTGGCAACCTTCATTACTCACACCTGCTCCTCATCATTACTCACACCTGCTCATCATCATTAGACCCACCTGGCAACCTTCATTAGACACACCTGCTCCTCATCATTACAGACACCTGGCAACCTTCATTACCCACACCTGCTCCCCATCATTACACACACCTCGCAACCGATCTTTACAGACACCTTGCAACCTTCATTACTCACACCTGCTCCCCATCATTACACACACCTGGCAACCTTCATTACTCACACCTGCTCCCCATCATTACTCACACCTGGCAACCTTCATTACTCACACCTGGTCCTCATCATTACAGACACCTGGCAACCTTCATTACACACACCTGCTCCTCATCATTACACACACCTGGCAACCTTCATTACTCACACCTGCTCCTCATCATTACTCACACCTGCTCATCATCATTAGACCCACCTGGCAACCTTCATTAGACACACCTGCTCCTCATCATTACAGACACCTGGCAACCTTCATTACACACACCTGCTCCTCATTATTACACACACCTGGCAACCTTCATTACACACACCTGCTCCTCATCATTACAGACACCTGGCAGCATTCATTACTCACACCTGCTCCTCATCATTACACACCTGGCAACCTTCATTACTGACCTGCTCCTCATCATTACACACACCTGGCAACCTTCATTACTCACCTGCTCCTCATCATCAGACACACCTGGCAACCTTCATTACTCACACCTGCTCCTCATCATTACACACACCTGGCAACCTTCATTACTCACACCTGGCAACCTTCATTACTCACACCTGCTCATCATCATCAGACACACCTGGACTTCATCCCCTCTCTGATGACTTCCCGTTTATCTAGAACTGTTTTGTTATCAGGCAGTACTGGTTATGTTTCTGTGTTAGACTGTTGTTATCTCCCATCAGTCAGTACTGGTTATGTTTCTATGTTAGACTGTTGTTATCTCCTATCAGTCAGTACTGGTTATGTTTCTATGTTAGACTGTTGTTATCTCCCATCAGTCAGTACTGGTTATGTTTCTATGTTAGACTGTTGTTATCTCCCATCAGTCAGTACTGGTTATGTTTCTATGTTAGACTGTTGTTATCTCCCATCAGTCAGCACTGGTTTTGTTTCTAATTTAGACACTTCTCTTGTTTTGTATCATTCCATGTTCTTCATCATTAAACTCACTAACTGCACTTGCTTCCTGACTCCCTGCATCTATGTTACACTTTATGATCAGACACTAATCATTCTGTTGTTACTACTGTATGATACTGAGAGAACAGGACACTAATCATTATGTTGTTACTATTGTATGATACTGAGAGAACAGGACACTAATCATTCTGTTGTTACTACTGTAAGATACTGAGAGAACAGGACACTAATCATTCTGTTGTTACTACTGTAAGATACTGAGAGAACAGGACACTAATCATTCTGTTGTTAGTACTGTATGATACTGAGAGAACAGGACACTAATCATTCTGTTGTTACTACTGTAAGATACTGAGAGAACAGGACACTAATCATTCTGTTGTTACTACTGTAAGATACTGAGAGAACAGGACACTAATCATTCTGTTGTTAGTACTGTATGATACTGAGAGAACAGGACACTAATCATTATGTTGTTACTATTGTATGATACTGAGAGAACAGGACACTAATCATTCTGTTGTTACTACTGTAAGATACTGAGAGAACAGGACACTAATCATTCTGTTGTTACTACTGTAAGATACTGAGAGAACAGGACACTAATCATTCTGTTGTTAGTACTGTATGATACTGAGAGAACAGGACACTAATCATTCTGTTGTTAGTACTGTATGATACTGAGAGAACAGGACACTAATCATTCTGTTGTTACTACTGTAAGATACTGAGAGAACAGGACACTAATCATTCTGTTGTTACTACTGTAAGATACTGAGAGAACAGGACACTAATCATTCTGTTGTTAGTACTGTATGATACTGAGAGAACAGGACACTACTTCACCTGTCCAGTTCTCTCATGTCAGTTGAGATGAAGAAAGTAAGACAAAAATCCACTGGAATGGTTAGGGAGACTAATCTATCAATCCACTGGAAAGCCCCTCCACCTGGTTATTAGTGGGAGACTCATCTATCAATCCACTCAAACGCCCATCCACCTGGTTCTTAGTGGGAGACTCATCTGTCAATCCACTGGAAAGCCCCTCCACCTGGTTATTAGTGAGAGACTCATCTATCAATCCACTCAAACGCCCATCCACCTGGTTACTAGTGGGAGACTCATCTATCAATCCACTGGAACGCCCCTCCACCTGGTTATTAGTGGGAAACTCATCTATCAATCCACTCAAACGCCCATCCACCTGGTTCTTAGTGGGAGACTCATCTGTCAATCCACTGGAACGCCCTTCCACCTGGTTACTAGTGGGAGACTCATCTATCAATCCACTGGAACGCCCCTCCAACTGGTTATTAGTGGGAGACTCATCTATCAATCCACTGGAACGCCCCTCCAACTGGTTATTAGTGGGAGACTCATCTATCAATCCACTGGAACGCCCCTCCAACTGGTTATTAGTGGGAGACTCATCTATCAATCCACTGGAATGGTTATTAGTGGGAGACTCATCTATCAATCCACTGTAATGGTTATTAGTGGGAGACTCATCTATCATTCCACTGGATGCCCCTCCAACTGTTATTGGTAGGAGACTTGTCATCTCTGATCTCTGACTCCTCCCATATGCTTTACAAACTAAAGAAATTACCTCCATAACATCATTGTCATTAGCTAAATTCAACAACAGAACAATATTTATAAAAAACAGTCTATTAATATGGTTGTTGAACACTATATGTTAAGCAGCATGACAGCTGTACCTTCAGGTTATGGTTGTTGAACACTATAATGCAGCATGACAGCTGTACTTTCAGGTGATGGTTGTTGAACACTATAATGTGTTCAGCAGCATGACAGCTGTACTTTCAGGTGATGGTTGTTGAACACTATAATGCAGCATGACAGCTGTACTTTCAGGTGATGGTTGTTGAACACTATAATGCAGCATGACAGCTGTACTTTCAGGTGATGGTTGTTGAACACTATAATGTGTTCAGCAGCATGACAGCTGTACTTTCAGGTGATGGTTGTTGAACACTATAATGCAGCATGACAGCTGTACTTTCAGGTGATGGTTGTTGAACACTATAATGCAGCATGACAGCTGTACTTTCAGGTGATGGTTGTTGAACACTATAATGCAGCATGACAGCTGTACCTTCAGGTGATGGTTGTTGAACACTATAATGCAGCATGACAGCTGTACTTTCAGGTGATGGTTGTTGAACACTATAATGCAGCATGACAGCTGTACTTTCAGGTGATGGTTGTTGAACACTATAATGCAGCATGACAGCTGTACTTTCAGGTGATGGTTGTTGAACACTATAATGCAGCATGACAGCTGTACTTTCAGGTGATGGTTGTTGAACACTATAATGCAGCATGACAGCTGTACTTTCAGGTGATGGTTGTTGAACACTATAATGTGTTCAGCAGCATGACAGCTGTACTTTCAGGTGATGGTTGTTGCAGCTTGTTTTCCATTAGCCAATCAGTGTTCCCAACTGGTTCAAAACACATGAAAGCACACAACTCATTGCTCCCAGTTTACAAGTGGTATTATCTGAGCTTCCTACTTGTTTGAACGCAGCATCAGTAACAGGTTGGGCCAGTTCCTGTGCTCAGACGTTGCTGACTCCTGCCAGACCTTCTAACAGCTGGATAGGTGTTTTACGTATCAGTTTACCACATCATATGTTATAACAATCTGGTGCCTGACTGCACAGTCCAAGACGCAGTATGGAACCATTGGTTGATGCAACGTGTTGTGGAACATCTAATCAAAGGAAGAGAGACTGCAGATTATTTCAAACAACACTTGAAATATCCACTCAACAGTGCATAGTTGAAAAGCTCAACGAACAGTGCTGGTTCATAGCTTTTATAAAGAAGCACATCCTTTTGTATATGTGGCAGTCAGCAGTTAGTGTGTAAAAGGTAATTAGTTGTCTGTGCAGACTTAAGGTAGCACGAGGTTGATAGCCCGAGGGCTCAACCGTCTAACTGCATTCACAACAACAAGCACTATAATGTGCTCCTTTCTGCAAGTTTCCATACATCTGTAGATAGTAAACCCACAGGATGTCACATGTTGCGGCCGCACCCAAGCGGACCTTAGCTATAGGCCCAGTCTTATGACTCAGTCCCACAAAGACAAGTTGTTATCAGATTAGAAAAACAGTGGCATATAACAAGAGGCAATTCTTTAAACAGTAAAACACGGGCTAGCATGACTAATTATGTAATTTTTCATGATGTTTACTCCCTTTTGAGACTAAGTCTCAACATAATAGAACATTACTTACAAGCATTTCCATTAAACAGGCATTAAAATCAGGATAAAGAGGGGAAAGTATTTCCATTAACCAGGCATTAACATCAGGATAAAGAGGGGAAAGCATTTCCATTAATCAGGCATTAACATCAGGATAAAGAGGGGGAAGCATTTCCATTAACCAGGCATTAACATCAGGATAAAGAGGGGAAAGCTTTTCCATTAATCAGGCATTAACATCAGGATAAAGAGGGGGAAGCATTTCCATTAACCAGGCATTAACATCAGGATAAAGAGGGGAAACCATGTCCATTAACCAGGCATTAACATCAGGATAAAGAGGGGAAAGCATTTCCATTAACCAGGCATTAACATCAGGATAAAGAGGGGGAAGCATTTCCATTAACCAGGCATTAACATCAAGATAAAGAGGGGAAAGCATTTCCATTAACCAGGCATTAACATCAGGATAAAGAGGGGAAAGCATTTCCATTAACCAGGCATTAACATCAGGATAAAGAGGGGAAATCATTTCCATTAACCAGGCATTAACATCAGGATAAAGAGGGGAAAGCATTTCCATTAACCAGGCATTAACATCAGGATAAAGAGGAAAAAGGAAAGGCTTTCTACTCTTAGTACATTACAATTGTAGATGACCTCATTGAGTTTCAACCCTTCATTCTCAGTTGGGGGAAAGGAACATATGATTTCAAACGTAAGAACAGGGGAATGCAATCGTTAACTTTCCTAACACTGGGTGTACAATCAAATATGGTGGATGAATGAAGATGTCTCACTCAGGCTGTTTTCCATTGAAACAATTTGACACAGTTCTGGTCTACGTAAAACTTATTTGGCACAGGGGGAAGTATTTTCACGTCCGGATGAAAAGCGTGTTCAAAGTAAACGGCCTGCTACTCAGACCCAGAAGCTAAGATATGTATATTGTTAGTCGATTTGGATAGAAAACACTCTGCAGTTTCTAAAACTGTTTGAATCATGTCTGTGAGTATAACATCACTTATTTGGCAGGTGAAATCCCGAGGACAAACCATTCAGATTTTTTTTTTTTGAGGTCACTCTCTTTTCAATGGGTTTTCATTGGGATTCCAGATTTTTTATCGACTTTCCTGCAGTTTTTATCGCTTCCACTGGATGTCAACAGTCTTTAGAAGTTGGTTGAGGCTTTTCCTTTGAGAAATTAAGAAGTAAAACTGTTCAGAATGAGGGTAGAGGGAAGTGTACTCTTTGTTAGAGGCTCGTGACCTGAAAGCTCCACTTTGTTTTCCTCCGGTATTGAACACAGATCATCCCGTCTTCAATTTTATCGATTATTTACTTTAAAAAATACCTAAAGTTGTATTACAAAAGTCGTTTGAAATGTTTGGACAATGCTTACAGGTAACTTTAGAGATATTTTGTAGTGACGTTGCGCAAGTTGGAACCGGTGTTTTTCTGGATCGTACGCCCCAAATAAATTGACATTTTGGATATATATCGACGGAATTAATCGAACAAAAGGACCATTTGTGATGTTTATGGGACATATTGGAGTGCGAACAGAAGAAGCTCGTCAAAGGTAAGACATTAATTATATTTTTATATCTGCATTTCGCTCCTGGAGGGTTGAAATATGATGGTCTCTGTTTGTTTACTGGGGTGCAATCCTCAGATAATAGCATCGTTTGCTTTCGCCGTAAAGCATTTTTGAAATCTGACATTTGGCTGTATAGTTTTAATTTGGTATATTGGATATGTGATTTCATCAACGTTGAATTTTTATAGTAATTTATTTGAATTTGGCGCTCTGCATTTTCACTGGATGTTGGCCAGTTAGGACGCTGCAGTCCCACATATCCCAGAGAGGTTTTTAAACTATATTCTTTATATCATGGACAGTCAATCCTTGTATCATTAGCTCTGTCTATGAATTTGAGAGGATCATCCCTCAGCTGTTCATAGAATTAGGGGTGGGGCTCATCCCTCAGCTGTTTACTGAATTAGGGACGGGACTCATCCCTCATCTGTTTACTGAATTAGGGGCAGGGCTCATCCCTCATCAGTTTAATGAATTAGTGGCAGGGCTCATCCCTCAGCTGTTTACTGGATTAGGGGCGGGGTTCATCCCTCATCTGTTTACTGAATTAGGGGCAGGGCTCATCCCTCATCTGTTTACTGAATTAGGGGCAGGGCTCATCCCTCAGCTGTTTACTGAATTAGGGGCAGGGCTCATCCCTCAGCTGTTTACTGAATTAGGGGCAGGGTTCATTCCTCAGCTGTTTACTGAATTAGGGGCAGGGCTACCACTTTGTTATTGTTTCTGCTGCTGATTGACGCTTTAAGAGGTAGCTCTCAGTTAGTGCTATCTGAGATCCTTGGGACGTCCCTACCCTAAACCCTAACCTTAACCCCTACCCTAACATCAAACCCTACCCTAAACCCTAACATTAACCCCTACCCTAAACCCTAACTTTAACCCCTACCCTAAACCCTAGCCTTAACCCCTACCCTAAACCCTAACTTTAACCCCTACCCTAAACCCTAACATTAACCCCTACCCTAAACCCTAACTTTAACCCCTACCCTAAACCCTAACATTAACCCCTAACCTAAACCCTAACATTAACCCCTACCCTAAACCCTAACTTTAACCCCTATCCTAAACCCTAACATTAACCCCTACCCTAAACCCTAACTTTAACCCCTACCCTAAACCCTAACCTTAACCCCTAACCTAAACCCTAACTTTAACCCCTACCCTAAACCCTAACTTTAACCCCTACCCTAAACCCTAACCTTAACCCTTAAAAGGGAAAGACTGGGACAGAGCTCCTGTCTCTAAGTCCCAAACCAGACCTACGGTAGCTTGCAAACTTCCATTTACGGATTCCATCTTCTATCCACCTTCTAGGCTTGTTGTGTTGTAGACACTGATGTCATCACAGCCATGAAAGATTTACCTCTAAAACAATTTGTGGCTTCACAAGAGTTGTTGCAACACAGTCTCACACTCAATACGTGCAATTATTTACAAAAACTATTGCAGCAGATTTAGTGTGTTTTTGTGCAACTTAATTTGAGGGAAAATACATGTTTCTGTGCAACTTCATATATAGGAAACTTTCAGCAAACTTCAGAACAATCATTTGAAAGTTGAAGCAATGCATGATGGAGAATGATGTTCTACACTGCCTTTGTTTGTGTCCCACATTACTATCAACAATCAAACGTGTTATCCCAATATGGTGAATCAAATAGGTCATTTTATACAAGACTACATCGGAGATGGGTCTCACATCTTGAGTGTTGCCAGATTGTAGAAAAACTCCAGATGGGTCTGTTTCTTTGTTGTTGATGGTGGTATAAACTATAAGGAGTGTGTGGTCGATTGGGCATGCTGAAGGATTGTAGCAGATTTTGTGAATTTTTGTGTCCCACATTTATTTCTTATTATTTAATTATTTCTTATTGTAATTTGATTTGAAGTATAGGTTTACAGTACAGTGATTCATCATAGAGGGAGTGTAGCCACCATCAACATCATTACAGTCCAGTTCCCCTACCTATTCCCTAAGGAGTCATGCTGAGTTCACCTGCTGGTCGGAACAATGTGTGTCTGTTCCCCTACCCATTCCCTAAGGAGTCATGCTGAGTTCACCTGCTGGTCGGAACAATGTGTGTCTGTTCCCCTACCCATTCCCTAAGGAGTCATGCTCAGTTCACCTGCTGGTCAGAACAATGTGTGTCGGTTCCCCTACCCATTCCCTAAGGACCTTGAGTCATGCTGAGTTCCCCTGCTGGTCAGAACAATGTGTGTCTGTTCCCCTACCCATTCCCTATGGACCTTGAGTCATGCTGAGTTCACCTGCTGGTCAGAACAATGTGTGTCTGTTCCCCTACCCATTCCCTAAGGACCTTGAGTCATGCTGAGTTCACCTGCTGGTCAGAACAATGTGTGTCTGTTCCCCTACCCATTCCCTAAGGAGTCATGCTGAGTTCACCTGCTGGTCAGAACAATGTGTGTCTGTTCCCCTACCCATTCCCTAAGGAGTCATGCTGAGTTCACCTGCTGGTCAGAACAATGTGTGTCGGTTCCCCTACCCATTCCCTAAGGACCTTGAGTCATACTGAGTTCACCTGCTGGTCGGAACTAGTAAATGCTGACATGTTCCACTTGCTAACTGGTAATTGAGTTTGAGTTTATTTTTATTTTTACAGGGACAGTGCACATTAATCAACGTTTCAGTAAAAGTGCCGGTTTTAGCCAGCCGGCTAATTTTCAACCGCAGTCCCTGGGCAGGTTATTAAAAACAATTACAATATAGACAATAGCAGCATAGAACAAGCAAGACATAGCAACATAGGACAAGCAAGACATAGCATACAGAGCAACATAGGACAAGCAAGACGTAGCATACAGACAGACAGAGCAACATAAAACAAAAAGCAGCAAGACAAAATTCATAAAAGCAACAAAGTGTTTCCACACCTGACAAGCTACAGACAACAGACAACATGGAGAGCGGTAACACACAGCTAGGGACCATGTTCACAAATCTGATTGACCTTTAGCCATGTCTTCAAGCATTTTGTGAAAGTGTGATATGTGGTGCAGTTATGTGTGTCTGATGGCAGTGTATTCCAGACATGGGAAGCTCTCACAGAGAATGCAGATTTACTAAAGGTGCTTTTCCTTAAGGGAACTATACAGTCACCTCTCATGGCAGACCTTGTGGATCTGCTGCCATATGTCTGGGTTTTCTGTTTAACAAAAATATTGAGTGGAGGGGGAGCCAGGCCATTAAGGATCTTGAATACAAGACATGCGTCGGTGTATTGCACAAGATTTTCCCAACTCAAGAGCTCATGCTTTCTAAGAATGTGACAATGATGATGGCTATTGGGCTTCCTATCAAGCACTTTGAGAGCCTGTTTGTAGACAGACTGAATAGGTTTTAATGTTGTACAGCAAGCTTGGGCCCAACTAGTCAAGCAGTATGTTAAGTGGGGGAGTATCATAGTTTCGAAGTACAGTTTTGCTACCTCTGTAGTCAAACAATTTCGTATAAATCGGAAATTAGCTAGGTTGAATTTGGTTATTTGAATTACTTTTTTCACATGCTTTTTAAAAGAGAGGTTGGAATCAAGTATGATGCCAAGGTACTTAAAATCGGATACCACCTGGAGCTTAGTTATACATGACAACAGAAGGGCCTGGGTCAATGCGTGTACAACCCACATACCCATTCCCTATGGACCTGGTAGTTATACAGACCAGAAGGGTCTGGGTCAACGTGTGTCTCTTCCCCATACCCATTCCCTATAGACCTGGTAGTTAGTTATACAGGACACCAGAAGGGTCAATGTGTGTCTGTTCCCCAAACCCATTCCCTGTGGACCTGGTAGTTATACAGGACACCAGAAGGGTCAACGTGTGTCTGTTCCCCATACCCATTCCCTATGGACCTGGTAGTTATACAGGACACCAGAAGGGTCTGGGTCAACGTGTGTCTGTTCCCCATACCCATTCCCTATGGACCTGGTAGTTATACAGGACACCAGAAGGGTCAACGTGTGTCTGTTCTCCATACCCATTCCCTATGGACCTGGTAGTTATACAGGACACCAGAAGGGTCAACGTGTGTCTGTTCCCCATACCCATTCCCTATGGACCTGGTAGTTATACAGGACACCAGAAGGGTCTGGGTCAACACGTGTCCATCCCCGACCACTGTGCAGTGTGTCAGTTGCCTACTGTGTCCGTTCAAGGTGCAGTCAACTAGTATAATTAGTGCTGGTGAAGTAACTATGGTGATTATTAGTAAGGTTCTGGTCATCTAAATACCAACAAGTATACAAACAAGATAACTATATAATTAAGAAACTAAAGTCAATAAATTAATATTTAAAACCCAAAAAATTACATGCTAAAAAAGGTAATGATGATATGTTTGATCGTGTGTTTGGTTGCTTTGGGGATTGTCCTCAACCACAGCAATATGTTCCTCAGTCACGTGATTTTCATTCACTTCAGTATTGTCCTCAACCACAGCAATATGTTCCTCAGTCACGTGATTTTCATTCACTTCAGTATTGTCCTCAACCACAGCAATATGTTCCTCAGTCACGTGATCTTCATTCACTTCAGTATTGTCCTCAACCACAGCAATATGTTCCTCAGTCACGTGATCTTCATTCACTTCAGTATTGTCCTCAACCACAACAATATGTTCCTCAGTCACGTGATCTTCATTCACTTCAGTATTGTCCTCAACCACAGCAATATGTTCCTCAGTCACGTGATCTTCATTCACTTCGCTAACTGACTTACTCCTCAAGTTCGCTCATTTAGAAGTTCATTCTGAAGTTCGTTGTCACGGTCGTCGTCAGGAGGAGAACAAGGTGCAGCGTGGGAAGCGTACTTTCTTTTTTAATTAAAGAAAGAACAACTGAACAAACGATCAAAACAACAAAACGAACCATGACGCTAAATGCAGACAGGCAACTAAACATAGAACAAGAACCCACAAATACAAAAGGCAAAATGGCCACCTATATATGGTCCCCAATCAGAGACAACGATAAACAGCTGCCTCTGAATTGGGCCACCATAGACTTACATATACCTAGACTTGCAAAACCCCTAGACATACAAAAAACCCTAGACAATACAAAAACTAACATACCCACCCTCGTCACACCCTGACCTAACCAAAATATAAAGAAAACAGAGATATCCAAGGTCAGAGCGTGACCTTCGTCTTCAAAGTTGAATAAATGTCCTTTCTTTTAATCACTGTATATTCCTCCCTTTTTAATCAAGTTGTTTTCCCGCTCCGACATCCGTCTCAAATCCTTTTCTGCCCTTCATGATGATGTTAACTCTCTCTGTTAGCTCCACTTCCCTCCATGATGATGTTAACTCTCTCTGTTAGCTCCACTTCCCTCCATGATGATGTTAACTATCTCTGTTAGCTCCACTTTCCTCCATGATGATGTTAACTCTCTCTGTTAGCTCCACTTCCCTCCATGACGATGTTAACTCTCTCTGTTAGCTCCACTTCCCTCCATGATGATGTTAACTCTCTCTGTTAGCTCCACTTCCCTCCATGATGATGTTAACTCTCTCTGTTAGCTCCATTTCCCTCCATGATGATGTTAACTCTCTCTGTTAGCTCCACTTCCCTCCATGATGATGTTAACTCTCTCTGTTAGCTCCACTATGCACTTGCCTCTGCTAGTAATACACTGTGTTAACATTACCACAGAAAATAACCATTATAAACAGTTGTAAAAACCAAAGTCTACCAGACAGAATAGTTCCTGTAGATTCAGACTCATCTGCAATCTTTTGTTATGTTATGTAGGTTTCATAACCAGGTCTGTATAACAATTCAATAATGATGAGACAGGAATCAGTTCAACCATTTATCTGGAACAGGATCATCTCTACACATACAAACCCCCATGATGCTCTGCGCCACAACCCCAATATACAGTGCCTTGCGAAAGTATTCGGCCCCCCTGAACTTTGCGACCTTTTGCCACATTTCAGGCTTCAAACATAAAGATATAAAACTGTATTTTTTTGTGAAGAATCAACAACAAGTGGGACACAATCATGAAGTGGAACAACATTTATTGGATATTTCAAACTTTTTTAACAAATCAAAAACTGAAAAATTGGGCGTGCAAAATTATTCAGCCCCCTTAAGTTAATACTTTGTAGCGCCACCTTTTGCTGCAATTACAGCTGTAAGTCACTTGGGGTATGTCTCTATCAGTTTTGCACATCGAGAGACTGAATTTTTTTCCCATTCCTCCTTGCAAAACAGCTCGAGCTCAGTGAGGTTGGATGGAGAGCATTTGTGAACAGCAGTTTTCAGTTCTTTCCACAGATTCTCGATTGGATTCAGGTCTGGACTTTGACTTGGCCATTCTAACACCTGGATATGTTTATTTTTGAACCATTCCATTGTAGATTTTGCTTTATGTTTTGGATCATTGTCTTGTTGGAAGACAAATCTCTGTCCCAGTCTCAGGTCTTTTGCAGACTCCATCAGGTTTTCTTCCAGAATGGTCCTGTATTTGGCTCCATCCATCTTCCCATCAATTTTAACCATCTTCCCTGTCCCTGCTGAAGAAAAGCAGGCCCAAACCATGATGCTGCCACCACCATGTTTGACAGTGGGGATGGTGTGTTCAGCTGTGTTGCTTTTACACCAAACATAACGTTTTGCATTGTTGCCAAAAAGTTCAATTTTGGTTTCATCTGACCAGAGCACCTTCTTCCACATGTTTGGTGTGTCTCCCAGGTGGCTTGTGGCAAACTTTAAACAACACTTTTCATGGATATCTTTAAGAAATGGCTTTCTTCTTGCCACTCTTCCATAAAGGCCAGATTTGTGCAATATACGACTGATTGTTGTCCTATGGACAGAGTCTCCCACCTCAGCTGTAGATCTCTGCAGTTCATCCAGAGTGATCATGGGCCTCTTGGCTGCATCTCTGATCAGTCTTCTCCTTGTATGAGCTGAAAGTTTAGAGGGACGGCCAGGTCTTGGTAGATTTGCAGTGGTCTGATACTCCTTCCATTTCAATATTATCGCTTGCACAGTGCTCCTTGGGATGTTTAAAGCTTGGGAAATCTTTTTGTATCCAAATCCGGCTTTAAACCTCTTCACAACAGTATCTCGGACCTGCCTGGTGTGTTCCTTGTTCTTCATGATGCTCTCTGCGCTTTTAACGGACCTCTGAAACTATCACAGTGCAGGTGCATTTATACGGAGACTTGATTACACACAGGTGGATTGTATTTATCATCATTAGTCATTTAGGTCAACATTGGATCATTCAGAGATCCTCACTGAACTTCTGGAGAGAGTTTGTTGCACTGAAAGTAAAGGGGCTGAATAATTTTGCACGCCCAATTTTTCAGTTTTTGATTTGTTAAAAAAGTTTGAAATATCCAATAAATGTCGTTCCACTTCATGATTGTGTCCCACTTGTTGTTGATTCTTCACAAAAAAATACAGTTTTATATCTTTATGTTTGAAGCCTGAAATGTGGCAAAAGGTCGCAAAGTTCAAGTGTGCCGAATACTTTCGCAAGGCACCGTACAACAAATACATCAATATGAGTAAATGGACACTAAACAAAACTCAGAGGAATTTAAATGTTCAGTTCTAGAAAGTAGGGCCATGGGGCAGGGTCAGAAAGGTCAGTATGTTTGATACCTGGTTAGAGAGGTGCCATAACAAGCATAAGGTCCATTATAACACAGTGAAGTAGGGCCATGGGACAGGGTCAGAAAGGTCAGTATGTTTGATACCTGGTTACAGAGGTGACATAACAAGCATAAGGTCCATTAAAACACAGTGAAGTAGGGCCATGGTACAGGGTCAGAAAGGTCAGTATGTTTGATACCTGGTTACAGAGGTGACATAACAAGCATAAGGTCCATTATAACACAGTGAAGTAGAGTTGGGAGCTAAAAGCAGACATGGACAGTGAGACGGTGTGAGGAGGTCAGGGGTCAAACACTAGATCAGGACAGGTAGAAATGGCAGGGCTGGAAATAGACAGAGACACATTCTGATCATGGCTCACCTGAGACACCCAAACAGAAGATCCCATATTAAAGTCCTGTGTGTGTGTGTGTGTATCCAGTGTGTGTGTGTGTGTGTGTGTGTGTGTGTGTGTGTGTGTGTGTGTCCAGTGTGTGTGTTTGTGTGTGTGTGTGTGTGTGTGTGTGTGTGTGTCCAGTGTGTGTGTGTCCAGTGTTTTTGTGTGTGTGTGTGTCAATGACACAGGGACACTGAGGAGTAATAACAAAGCCCAAACCCTGGATAGAGGGGCTCAGTGAATTTGGAGGTGAATGTGATCAGGTGGGTCAGTGTGTCAGAGGAGGCTCTATAGAAAGACAGAGTGTCGGTTGTCCAGTCCAGATACACTCCTACTCTGTGAGAGCTGGAGGGGCGGACGTCTATGGTAGTGGGATTATTGTTGTGCATGGCATAGTAACTGTTGTCAGAGCAGAACAGACTCCAGGACTTGTCATTGTATCCAAGCCTACAGTCATCAACCTCTCCTCTCCTGCCAATTCCTTTATATGTCACTCCTATAACAGCCCTTCTCCCACTCCACTCTACCTCCCAGTAACAGCGCCCAGTCAGACCCTCTCTACACAGCACCTGTCTACAGTCCTCAAATCTCTCTGGGTGATCAGGATACGGCAGCTCCTCTGTCCTACGTGTTACCTTTCTGTTCTCCTCAGACAGAGAGAGGAGTCTGTTTACTGTGTTTGGGTCCAGTGTGAGATCACAGACATCTAATGGATGAAAGCAGACACAATATTAGAAATCATCATCATTCACATTAGAATGTTAACTCACTTTTCACTAATTCATTTAATGTAGATGTTTCTAGGTATCAAAAGGAGAAGTTGTATGGTAATATAAAACACTTTTTCCCATTAATTACACACACACAAACACACCTGTACGCATCATGAACACACACACACACACACACACACACACACACACACACACACACACAATGGGCGGCAGGTATCCTAGTGGTTAGAGCGTTGGACTAGTGACTGAAAGGTTGCAAGATTGAATCCCCTTCTGACAATATGTCATTCTGCCCATGAACAAGGCAGTTAACCCACTGCTCTTAGGCCATCATTGAAAATAAGAATTTGTTCTTAAACCTTTTACAGCTGGGGGGCAGTATGAGTAGCTTGGATGAAAAAGGTACCCAAAGTAAACTTCCTGCTCTTCAGTCTCAGTTGCTAATATATGCATAGTATTACTAGTATTGGATAGAAAACACTCTAAAGTTTCTAAAACTGTTTGAATGATGTCTGTGAGTATAACAGAACTCATATGGCAGGACGAAACCTGAGGAAAAATCAAAACAGGAAGTGAGAAATCTGAGGCTGCTACCTCTGAGTTCCAGGCAATTCCTATTGAAATCCACTTCATACATTAATGAAGTTGCACTTCCTAGGGCTTCCACTAGATGTCAACCGTCTATAGAAATTTGAATGAGACTCCTACTGTGTTGTGGGACTGATTAGGAGCAGAATCTATCAGATGACTGGCAGTCGGCCATTTTCTTCATCACGCACAGAGCTCATGGCATTCACTTGCGTTCCATGGCTCATCGAGACAAAAAGGAATTCTCCAGTTGGAACTTTATTGAAGCTAAATGTTAAAAACATCCTAATGATTGATTCTGTACTTAGTTTGAAATGTTTCTTCGACCTGTAATATAACTTTTTGAAGTTTTTGTCCGATGTAACGCTGACCAGAACTAGCGTTTGGTTATGTATAACAAACACGATAACAAAAGAAGGTATTTGGACATAAATAAGGGATATTATCGAACAAAGCAAACATTTATTGTGGAACTGGGATTCCTGGCATGCTTTCTGATGTAGATCATCAAAGCTAAGAGAATATTTATCATGTATTTTCTTGTTTATGTCGCCGTCGTTGCGGCTATTGTGATTTTTACTTGCCGCCTCAGATTAAAAAGCACAAATAGAGATTAAATTAATCACTAACCTTTGATGATCTTCATCAGATGACACTCATAGGACTTCATGTTACACAATACATGCATGTTTTGCTTTTTCCGTAAAGTTTTTAAAAAAATCTGACACAGAGGCTGCATTAAGGAGAGGTATAATGCCACGTGTATAACTTGTATTATCATCTACATTTATGATGAGTATTTCTGTTGAATCGATGTGGCTGTGCAATATCACTGGATGTTTTTGGAACTAGTGAATGTAACGCGCCAATGTATAAGGAGATTTTTTTATATAAATATGCACTTTATCGAACAAAACATACATGTATTGTGTAACATTAAGTCCTATGAGTGTCATCTGATGAAGATCATCAAAGGTTAGTGATTAATTGAATCTCTATTTGTGGTTTTGTGAATGCTATCTTTGGCTGGGAAAATGGCTGTGTATCTGTGGCTTGCTGGTGATCTAACATAATCGTTTGTGGTGTTTTCGCTGTAAAACATATTTGAAATCGGACACTGTGGTGGGATTAACAACAAGTGTATATTTAAAATGGTGTATAACACTTGATTGTTTGAGGAATTTTAAATTATGAGATTTGAGTTTTTGAACTTGGCGCCCTGTACTTTTACTGGCTGTTGTTATATCATCCTGATAACGGGATGTCAGCCCATAGAGGTTAATCTTAACTGACTTGCTAAAAAAAGGTAAAATAAATAAACACACCTGTATGCATGCATGAACACAAACAAACATTTATAATGTAACACGAACGCGCCACACACACATACACAGACACACAAATTGTCAAAGCAATTATTTGTAAACTTTGGTGTCCCTGATTTCTGCTTCTGTAGAACTACAGCTGATATTTAATATGACCAAGTAAGTAATGATGGTGGTCTTTGACTTAACTTGAATTAAGACTTATTCTTAGTCATATTCTTCACAGTAGTCAACACTCACATTTTCTAAGCCCAGGTTTCATTGTGTTCTCTCCAATATGTTCCACACTGTAGCGGTAAGCAGAAGAACAGGCAGTCATTGAGGGATACACCTGAACACACACGCACACACACACACACACACACACACACACACACACACACACACACACACACACACACACACACACACACAAACACAGTCAGCATTTAACTTGGTCCAAGTGGTGGTAAGAGTGTTTGTCTTAACTAGCCTGATAAGTCAAACATGTCTGATATGAACATTGACATAAACCCTCTACATACTTGAGTTTCTCCAGTCTGCAGTGTGGATCCTCCAGTCCAGCAGAGAGAAGTCTGACTCCTGAGTCTCCTGGGTGATTGTAGCTCAGGTCCAGCTCTCTTAGGTGTGAGGGGTTTGACTTCAGAGCTGAGACCAGAGAAGCACAGCCTTCCTCTGTGACTAGACAGCCTGACAGCCTGCAAAGAGTCAAATCATATTAAAATCACACTGCTATTCTTTTGGTGGTGAAAATAGTGGCAGTATATTTTCTCAAAATGTTCAGATACATCAGTGTCCTGAAACCTGCCATATCTACTAATAAATTAATGTTTCGTTATTAGAAATGACAAATTATCAAAGTATATAAAGAGAAAAATATAAAGTACAAATATTATAGTAGACTGACAAGACCAGTTTAAAAAGCAGCATCAGTTGTCATGACGTTGGCCTGGGGGTAGGTTCATGACAGTCATAAATACCTCTTACCCCCTTTTTCCTCTCTCTACCCTACTGAGGTTACATTTGTAAAATCTTTGGTTAACATAGAGATTCTGGAAACATCAGAATATGGGGGGAAATGAACTATATTCTGGTAATCCGACCATTTGAACATATGCAGTGGTACTTAATGAATATGATGTCAGTTCAGTTGTCATCTGAGACATTCTCATCAATGATAAGATGACAAACTCTACAGTGGAAAGTCTACACCTCAGAGTTATCGGATTCACATGGAATTGTTGTTCAATTTAAATGTTTGAATATGAAATTATTCGTGATGGGATGGAATGTGATTTTAGCTTCTAAAATGTGAGAATTGGGTTTTCATAAGATAGGGCTGCTCAATCAGTGGCCCGCCCATGTGAAGGGACATGGGCTATAAAACTTTTCAAACACGCCCTCCTCTCCCTTCCTATATAAGCCCTTGACGATAATATAACCTCCTGTTCCGAAGATGTGAGGACGACGGTCCTATGTCAGAATGGTTCAGATAATAACTACAGAACTAAGCCAACCTCAGCGTGAGCTTTGGTTGTGAATTGTATGAACTTTGAACTCTTATTCACTACAGAGTGATACCTCCTAACCGTTGAGTTAGCAACAGCAGCTGCAAACGAGGGATAGGAAAGGACAGACAGAGTATCCCATCTACCACACAACAACGTTACTACAGTGTATCCAATTGACCACCAGAGACATTCTTCAAAGAACAAAGGACTCGGTTTGGCAACACGGCCTTCCATCTACCACCAACCTTTTTTATTTTATTTTATTTTACCTTTATTTAACCAGGTAGGCAAGTTGAGAACAAGTTCTCATTTACAATTGCGACCTGGCCAAGATAAAGCAAAGCAGTTCGACAGATACAACAACACAGAGTTACACATGGAGTAAAACAAACATACAGTCAATAATAAAGTATAAACAAGTCTATATACAATGTGAGCAAATGAGGTGAGAAGGGAGGTAAAGGCAAAAAAGGCCTTGGTGACAAGGTAAATACAATATAGCAAGTAAAACACTGGAATGGTAGTTTTGCAATGGAAGAATGTGCAAAGTAGAAATAAAAATAATGGGGTGCAAAGGAGCAAAATAAATAAATTAATTAAATACAGTTGGGAAAGAGGTAGTTGATAGGGCTAAATTATAGGTGGGCTATGTACAGGTGCAGTAATCTGTGAGCTGCTCTGACAGTTGGTGCTTAAAGCTAGTGAGGGAGATAAGTGTTTCCAGTTTCAGAGATTTTTGTAGTTCGTTCCAGTCATTGGCAGCAGAGAACTGGAAAGAGAGGCGGCCAAAGAAAGAATTGGTTTTGGGGGTGACTAGAGAGATATACCTGCTGGAGAGTGTGCTACAGGTGGGAGATGCTATGGTGACCAGCGAGCTGAGATAAGGGGGGACTTTACCTAGCAGGGTCTTGTAGATGACATGGAGCCAGTGGGTTTGGCGACGAGTATGAAGCGAGGGCCAGCCAACGAGAGCGTACAGGTCGCAATGGTGGGTAGTATATGGGGCTTTGGTGACAAAACGGATTGCACTGTGATAGACTGCATCCAATTTGTTGAGTAGGGTATTGGAGGCTATTTTATAAATTACATCGCCAAAGTCGAGGATTGGTAGGATGGTCAGTTTTACAAGGGTATGTTTGGCAGCATGAGTGAAGGATGCTTTGTTGCGAAATAGGAAGCCAATTCTAGATTTAACTTTGGATTGGAGATGTTTGATATGGATCTGGAAGGAGAGTTTACAGTCTAACCAGACACCTAAGTATTTGTAGTTGTCCACGTATTCTAAGTCAGAGCCGTCCAGAGTAGTGATGTTGGACAGGCGGGTAGGTGCAGGTAGCGATCGGTTGAAGAGCATGCATTTAGTTTTACTTGTATTTAAGAGCAATTGGAGGCCACGGAAGGAGAGTTGTATGGCATTGAAGCTTGCCTGGAGGGTTGTTAACACAGTGTCCAAAGAAGGGCCGGAAGTATACAGAATGGTGTCGTCTGCGTAGAGGTGGATCAGAGACTCACCAGCAGCAAGAGCGACCTCATTAATGTATACAGAGAAGAGAGTCGGTCCAAGAATTGAACCCTGTGGCACCCCCATAGAGACTGCCAGAGGTCCGGACAACAGACCCTCCGATTTGACACACTGAACTCTATCAGAGAAGTAGTTGGTGAACCAGGCGAGGGAATCATTTGAGAAACCAAGGCTGTTGAGTCTGCCGATGAGGATGTGGTGATTGACAGAGTCGAAAGCCTTGGCCAGATCAATGAATACGGCTGCACAGTAATGTTTCTTATCGATGGCGGTTAAGATATCGTTTAGGACCTTGAGCGTGGCTGAGGTGCACCCATGACCAGCTCTGAAACCAGATTGCATAGCAGAGAAGGTATGGTGAGATTCAAAATGGTCGGTAATCTGTTTGTTGACTTGGCTTTCGAAGACCTTAGAAAGGCATGGTAGGATAGATATAGGTCTGTGGCAGTTTGGGTCAAGAGTGTCCCCCCCTTTGAAGAGGGGGATGACCGCAGCTGCTTTCCAATCTATGGGAATCTCAGACGACACGAAAGAGAGGTTGAACAGGCTAGTAATAGGGGTGGCAACAATTTCGGCAGATAATTTTAGAAAGAAAGGTTCCAGATTGTCTAGCCCGGCTGATTTGTAGGGGTCCAGATTTTGCAGCTCTTTCAGAACATCAGCTGAATGGATTTGGGAGAAGGAGAAATGGGGAAGGCTTGGGCGAGTTGCTGTTGGGGGTGCAGTGCTGTTGACAGGGGTAGGAGTAGCCAGGTGGAAAGCATGGCCAGCAGTAGAAAAATGCTTATTGAAATGTTCAATTATGGTGGATTTATCAGTGGTGACAGTGTTTCCTATCTTCAGTGCAGTGGGCAGCTGGGAGGAGGTGTTCTTATTCTCCATGGACTTTACAGTGTCCCAGAACTTTTTTGAGTTAGTGTTGCAAGAAGCAAATTTCTGCTTGAAAAAGCTAGCCTTGGCTTTTCTAACTGCCTGTGTATAATGGTTTCTAGCTTCCCTGAACAGCTGCATATCACGGGGGCTGTTCAATGCTAATGCAGAACGCCATAGGATGTTTTTGTGTTGGTTAAGGGCAGTCAGGTCTGGGGAGAACCAAGGGCTATATCTGTTCCTGGTTCTAAATTTCTTGAATGGGGCATGTTTATTTAAGATGGTTAGGAAGGCATTTAAAAAAAATATCCAGGCATCCTCTACTGACGGGATGAGGTCAATATCCTTCCAGGATACCCCGGCCAGGTCGATTAGAAAGGCCTGCTCGCTGAAGTGTTTCAGGGAGCGTTTTACAGTGATGAGAGGAGGTCGTTTGACCGCTGACCCATTACGGATGCAGGCAATGAGGCAGTGATCGCTGAGATCTTGGTTGAAGACAGCAGAGGTGTATTTAGAGGGGAAGTTGGTTAGGATGATATCTATGAGGGTGCCCGTGTTTAAGGCTTTGGGGGGGTACCTGGTAGGTTCATTGATAATTTGTGTGAGATTGAGGGCATCAAGTTTAGATTGTAGGATGGCTGGGGTGTTAAGCATGTTCCAGTTTAGGTCGCCTAGCAGCACGAGCTCTGAAGATAGATGGGGGGCAATCAGTTCACATATGGTGTCCAGAGCACAGCTGGGGGCAGAGGGTGGTCTATAGCAGGCGGCAACGGTGAGAGACTTCTTTTTAGAGAGGTGGATTTTTAAAAGTAGAAGTTCAAATTGTTTGGGTACAGACCTGGATAGTAGGACAGAACTCTGCAGGCTATCTTTGCAGTAGATTGCAACACCGCCCCCTTTGGCAGTTCTATCTTGTCTGAAAATGTTGTAGTTTGGAATTAAAATGTCTGAGTTTTTGGTGGTCTTCCTAAGCCAGGATTCAGACACAGCTAGAACATCCGGGTTGGCAGAGTGTGCTAAAGCAGTGAATAGAACAAACTTAGGGAGGAGGCTTCTAATGTTAACATGCATGAAACCAAGGCTATTACGGTTACAGAAGTCGTCAAAAGAGAGCGCCTGGGGAATAGGAGTGGAGCTAGGCACTGCAGGGCCTGGATTCACCTCTACATCGCCAGAGGAACATAGGAGGAGTAGAATAAGGGTGCGGCTAAAAGCAATAAGAATTGGTCGTCTAGAACGTCTGGAACAGAGAGTAAAAGGAGGTTTCTGGGGGCGATAAAATAGCATCAAGGTATAATGTACAGACAAAGGTAAGGTAGGATGTGAATACAGTGGAGGTAAACCTAGGTATTGAGTGATGAAGAGAGAGATATTGTCTCTAGAAACATCATTGAAACCAGGAGATGGAGAGGTTGGTTGAGGTTGGAGGTTGGTTGGAGAGGTTGGTTGAGGGTCACGGCGATTTAGACAGCTAGCCAGGCCAACCGGTAGCAAGCTAGCATAGGATGGAGTCTGTTGTTAGCCACCTCTTGCGTTCGGTCAGTAGATTAGTGGGGTTCCGTGTGGTAGAGGGGATTAATCCAAATCACACAACAACAACAAAAATAAGAACAATAGATATAGTTATACAGGCCCGAGAAGAAAACATAATAATAATAAAAATAAATAAATTGTCCGATTGTCTATTCAGATAGCAGCCGGTAAGACAGCTAACGGTTAGCGGGCCGCAGATGGGCGTTCAGGTAACGTCGCGACAGAGGAGCCAGCCGGATCTCATTCAGGTAGATAACGTCGGCAGTCCAGTTGTGAAGGCCCGGTGGGGGCAGTGAAACGGGTCCAGATAGGTGACTGCAGCCCAGGAGTGAATGATGGAACTCAGGAGTGATTGACGGAGCTGGCTAGCACCGGAACAATCGATGTTTGCTCCGGAATCGACGAAAGCCGACTGTCACACGGATAGCAGCTAGCTAGCTGTGAGATCCGGGTATGAATGTCCAGAGAGCAGTTGAAATCCAGGGACATGGAGAGAAAAATTGGTCCGGTATGTTCCGTTCCGAGCCGCGCTGCGCCGTACAAAACTGGCGATAGATTTTCGATAGATTTTCGAGCTAAAGGATAGCTGATGACCACACACCGTGGTTAGCTGGATACTAACGATTTGCCAGTAAAGAAGCTAACTAGCTTCTGATTAGCTTCTGGATTAGCTTCTGGGCTAGCTCCTGGCTAGCTTCTGGCTAGTTTCTGGCTAGCTTCTTGGAGGATTACAGATCTGAGGTAAATAATACTTTTTTATAAATATAAATTGGTGAGGCTGGTTGCAGGAGAGTGTTTAGAACATGAGTTGATGGAAAATAAAAATAAAATGTATGTGAAAAAAGTTGTAAATATATATATATACAGGACACGACAAGACGAGGACAAAAGACGTCTGAACTGCTATGCGATCTTGGAGAATGTATGTAACCTACTGAAGCGCAGCTCAGAGTAAATATTTATTGCATTTTCCTTTTCCAAATGGGCGGTAATTTAGAATGCATACGATACTGTATTTACGATAGCACAGCTCCTTCCTTTGTTACTCAGTCTTCCCGCTCTTTCTGTCAAACCAAGCCCCTTTTCTTTTGTCTAACAAGCGTAGTTTGTAGTTTGTAATCAAGTTATGATTAATTATGTGTATGTGTAATTCTGTGTGATTAGTTAGGTATTTAGTAAATAAATAATTAAACCCAATTTTATGTATTGCTGATTCAACTTGTTAGCCAGGGTTCGTGAAGACAACTTTCCGATGAGACTGAATTAAGGTGACAATTAATATTGACTGCTATTGATGTAAAATATTACTAGGTCTTTAAGAGTTTATTCGGTATATAACAGCTTTATAAATCTTATTTTGTGGTGCCCGACTCTCTAGTTAATTACATTTACATGATTAACTCAATCAGGTGATATTAATTACGGAGAAATGATTTTATAGAATAGCATGTCATATCACTTAATCCGGCATAGCCAAAGACACGACATAGTCAAAAGCCAGACAGTGAGGTATCAGATTTAGATTGTGTTGAGTATACAGTCCACACCATATCTATTTAGACAGTGAGGTATCAGATTTAGATTGTATTGAGTATACAGTCCACACCATATCTATTTTGACAGTGAAGCTAACATTTTAAATGTGGCTCTATACACCAACATTTTGGATTTGAGATCAAATGTTTCATATGAGGTGACAGTTTATAATGTCACCTTTTATTTGAGGGTATTTTCATACATATCTGTTTCACGTTTAGAAAAATTAAAGCACTTAATGTATCTAGTCCACCTATTTCAAGAAGTCATTTGAATTTTGACAAATTCCTTTAATCTGTATTAAAGTAGTCAAGAGTTGAGTATTTGGTATTTGTAAACTCATTGGTTGGATTTTAAGTTAGTTTTGGTTCTGTTTTGAGTTGTTTTGCCCAATAGTAACTGAATGATGACTGGAGTAATTTTCTGTCTAAGTGAGTAGAGAACATGTTTCTAAACACTATTAAATTAATCCTGATGATGTCACGACTAATAAAAATCATGAATGAATCATGAACAATTATGAATGAGAAAGTTACAGAGGCTAACCTCTCACCATGTCACGGCCATCAAAAGAAGTGGACCAAGGTGCAGCGTGGTGAGCGTGCATTTTCCTTTTTATTTCAAATGTTGCCAACAAAACGAAGAAACAACCATGAAGCTTACAGGGCAATAGTGCCACTAATAAAGATAACTACCCACACTGAAGGAGGGAAAAAGGGCTACCTAAGTAGGATTCCCAATCAGAGACAACGATAGACAGCTGTCCCTGATTGAGAACCATACCCCGCAAAAACATAGAATGCCCACCCCACATCACACCCTGACCTAACTAAATAGAGAAATAAAATGTCTAAGGTCAGGGCGTGACAGTACCCCCCCCCCAAATTTGCGGACTCTGGCCGCAAAACCTGAAACTATAGGGGAGGTTCCGGGTGGGCATCTTTCCGCGGTGGTGGCTCTGGAGCGGGACGTAGACCGGACTGGAAGCCGTCGTTGGAGGCTCCGTACTGGAGGCTGTCGTTGGAGGCTCCGTACTGGAGGCTGTCGTTGGAGGCTCTGTACTGGAGGCCGTCGTTGGAGGCTCCGTACTGGAGGCCGTCGTTGGAGGCTCGGTACTGGAAGCAGTCGTTGGAGGCTCCGTGCCATGACTCCTCACTGGAGGCTTCTTGCCATGGATCATCACTGGAGGCTTTGTGCCATGGATCATCACTGGAGGCTTCGTGCCATGGATCATCACTGGAGGCTTCGTGCCATGGATCATCACTGGAGGCTTCGTGCCATGGATCATCACTGGAGGCTTCGTGCCATGGCTCATCACTGGAGGCTTCGTGCCATGGATCATCACTGGAGGCTTCGTGCCAAGGATCATCACTAGAGGCTTCTTTTTGGGCGCAGGCACAGGACTCACCAGGCTGGGGAGATACACAGGAGGCCTGGTGCTTGGGGCATTGGATACACTGGGCCATCTAGCGCACTGACGGTCTCTAGCTGGCACAACCCGTTCTGGTTGGATGCCCACTTCCACCCAGCAAATGTGGAACACTGGCACAGAGCACACCGGCCTGTGAATGCTCACTCGAGACACCGTGCCCATTACCCCATAACACAGTGCCTGACCAGTCACCTGCTCCCCAAGGTAAGCACGGGGAGTTGGCTCATGTCTAAACTCCGACTCTGCCAATCTCCCTGTTTGCCCCTCCAAAAACATTTTTTGGAGCTGCCTCTCGGGCTTTTGTGACTGGGTCTTGTCCCCTGCCATTCTTTCATCCCCGGTCCAGCTCGTCCTACAGGTTGGCGCACGCTGCTTGGTCTCTTGGTGGTGGATAGTTCTGTCACAGCCATCAAAAGAAGTGGACCAAGGTACAGCGTGATGGGTGTACATTTTCCTTTCTATTTCGCCAACAAACAAAGAAACAACCGTGAAGCTTACAGGGCTACAAAGCCACTAACAGAGATAACTACCCACACTGAAGGAGGGGCAAAAAGGGATACCTAAGTATGATTCCCAATCATAGACAACGATAGACAGCTGTCCCTGATGGAGAACCATACCCGGCCAAAACATAGAAATAAAGAAACAGGGAAAACAAAACATAGAATGCCCACCCCACATCACACCCTGACCTGACCAAAGAGAGAAATAAAACGGCTCTAAGGTCAGGGCGTGACACACCATTACCAATACCAGAGGCTACAACAAAACATGCTAATCTCTCACCATTACCAATAACAGAGGGGGTATGATCCTTGTGACTCTGTAACTTTCTCATTCATCATCATTTACGATTCATTCATGGTTATTCATAATCATGGTAGCATCCACATGAATGTAGAATTGTTCAGAAACATCTTCTATTCTTACTGACAATACAAGTGAAGTGACTCCAAAATGACAGGACATTATTCACCATTTAGTTTCTATCAGGAAAAACATCCAAAACACAACCAAGACAAACTGCAAATTAATTCAACAAGTTAGTAGAATCACAAGCTTGATGTAATCACTGCAGGCAAGGAATATGGGACCAAATGCAAAACAAATACTAAATGAATTTGTCCAAATACTTTTGACTTTTCAAATGGGAGAACTCCATACATAAAGTGTTTTCATTTCTAAACGATGAAACATTGCTTAACACAGCTATGTATGGAAATACCCCCCCCCCCCACAAAAAAAAGTGACATTCTGTTCTGCTGCAGATTATGAAACATTCTTTCTCAAATCCAAAATGCTGGAGCAAAGCACCAAATGTAAAACTGTAAGCTTCACTGTCCAAACACAAATGGTGTGGACTATGTGTGTCTGGTAAACACATGTGGATCTGGTGATCAGTTGTCACTTGTTGACCAACTACAGGAGTACTGACCTCAGAGTCTCCAGTTTACAGAGGGGATTCCCCAGTCCAGCAGAGAGCAGCTTCACTCCTGAATCCTTCAGGTTAATGTTACTCAGGTCCAGCTCTCTCAGGTGTGAGGGGTTTGACTCCAGAGCTGAGACCAGAGAAGCACAGCCTTCCTCTGTGACTAGACAGCCTGACAGCCTGCAAAGAGTCAAATCATATTAAAATCACTATGCTATTTTTTGGTGGTGAAAATAGTGGCAGTATATTTTTTCAAAATTTTCAGATACATCAGTGTCCTGTAATCTGCCATATCTATTCATAAATTCATGTTTCATTATTAGAAAGGACACATTATCAAAGTATTGCTTGAAGAGAGCAAAATGTATAGTACAAATATGTGAGTAGACTGACCAGACCAGTTTAAAAAGCAGTATCAGTCAAAAGACAGACAGTGAGGTATCAGATTAGATTCTATTGAGTATACAGTCCACACCATATCTATTTAGACAGTGAGGAGTCAGATTTAGATTGTATTGAGTATACAGTCCACACCATATCTATTTAGACAGTGAGGTATCAGATTTATATTGTATTGAGTATACAGTCCACACCATATCTATTTAGACAGTGAGGTATCAGATTTAGATTGTATTGAGTATACAGTCCACACCATATCTATTTAGACAGTGAGGTATCATATTTATATTGTATTGAGTATACAGTCCACACCATATCTATTTAGACAGTGAGGTATCAGATTTAGATTGTATTGAGTATACAGTCCACACCATATCTATTTAGACAGTGAGGAATCAGATTTAGATTGTATTGAGTATACAGTCCACACCATATCTATTTAGACAGTGAGGAATCAGATTTAGATTGTATTGAGTATACAGTCCACACCATATCTATTTAGACAGTGAGGTATCAGATTTAGATTGTATTGAGTATACAGTCCACACCATATCTATTTTGACAGTGAAGATAACATTTTAAATGTGCCTCTGTACTCCAAAATGTTAGATTTGAGATCAATGAAATGAGGTGAAATTGACGCATTTGCAGTTTGTTTTGGTTGTGTTTTGTCCAATATTAACTGAATGGTGGATGATTTCTGTCTAACTGAGTAGATAACATGTTTCAATACACTAATAAATTAATCCTGATGAAGCCATGATTAAGAAAAATCCTGCATGAATTCTGAATAATAATGATTGAGAAAGTTAAAGAGGCTACAACAAAACATGCTAACCTCTCACGATTAAGAAATAAGAGGATACAACAAAACATGCTAACCTCTCACCATTACCAATAACAGAGACTACAACAAAACATGCTAACCTCTCACGATTAAGAAATAAGAGGATACAACAAAACATGCTAACCTCTCACCATTACCAATAACAGAGACTACAACAAAACATGCTAACCTCTCACCATTACCAATAAAAGAGACTACAACAAAACACGCTAACCTCTCACCATTGCCAATAACAGAGGCTACAACAAAACATGCTAACCTCTCACCATTACCAATAACAGAGACTACAACAAAACATGCTAACCTCTCAACATTACCAATAACAGAGGCTACAACAAAACATGCTAACCTCTCACCATTACCAATAACAGAGGATATAACAAAACATGCTAACCTCTCACCATTACAAATAAGAGGCTACAACAAAACATGCTAACCTCTCACCATTACCAATAACAGAGGCTACAACAAAACATGCTAACCTCTCAACATTACCAATAACAGAGGCTACAACAAAACATGCTAACCTCTCACCATTACCAATAACAGAGGATATAACAAAACATGCTAACCTCTCACCATTACAAATAAGAGGCTACAACAAAACATGCTAACCTCTCACCATTACCAATAACAGAGACTACAACAAAACATGCTAACCTCTCAACATTACCAATAACAGAGGCTACAACAAAACATGCTAACCTCTCACCATTACCAATAACAGAGGATATAACAAAACATGCTAACCTCTCACCATTACAAATAAGAGGCTACAACAAAACATGCTAACCTCTCACCATTACCAATAACAGAGGGGTTCTGATCTTTGTGCCTCTGTAACTTTCTTGTTCATCATCATTCACGATTCATTCATTATTATTCATAATCATGGTAGCATCCACATGAATGTAGAAGTGTTCAGAAACATCTTCTATTCTTACTGACAATACAAGTGAAGTGACTCCAAAATGACAGGACATTATTCATCATTCAGTTTCTATTAGGAAAAACATCTAAAACACAACCAAGACAAACTGCAAATTAATTCAACAAGTTAGTAGAATCACACGCTTGATGTAATCACTGCAGGCTTGGAATATGGGACAATTACTAAACTTTTGATTGCATGTATTTGTCCAACTAATTATGACTTCTTCAAATTGGAGAACTACATACATCAAGTGCATTTCTGAACGGTAAAATATGTGTATGAAAATACCTTTAAATAAAAGGTGACATTCTGTACTAATATGAAATAATATGAAACTTTGTATCTCAAATCCAAAATGCTGGAGCATAGCACAACATTTAAAACTTTAAGCTTCACTGAACAAACACATATGGTGTGGACTATGTGTGTCTGGTAAACACATGTGGATCTGGTGAACAGTTATCACTTGTTGACCAACTACAGGAATACTGACCTCAGAGTCTCCAGTTTACAGTGGGGATTCCCCAGTCCAGCAGAGAGCAGCTTCACTCCTGAATCCTTCAGGTCATTGTTACTCAGATCCAGCTCTCTCAGGTGTGAGGGGTTTGACCTCAGAGCTGAGACCAGAGAATCACAGCCTTCCTCTGTGACTAGACAGCCTGACAGCCTGCAAAGAGTAAAATCATATTAAAATCACACTGCTATTCTTTGGTGGTGGAAATAGTGGCAGTGTATACTTTCAACATATTAACATATATATGTTTTTTACATTTATTTAACTAGGCCAGTCAGTTAATAAGAACAAATTCTTATTTCAATGACGACCTAGGAACAGTTGGTTAACTGCCTTGTTCAGAAGGACAGATCTTTACCTCGTCAGCTCAGGAATTCAATCTTACAACCTTTCGGTTACCAGACCTCTAGCCTCCCCATATCAATTCATAAATGAATGTAACATTATTAGAAATGACAAATGATCAAAGTATTGCATGAAAATAGAAACATGTATAGTACAAATATTATAGTAGACTGACCAGACCAGTTTAAAAAGCTGTATCAGTCAGAAGACAGACAGTGAGGAGTATTGATTATTGGATTGTATTGAGTATACAGTCCACATCATATCTATTTAGACAGTGAGGAGTCAGATTTAGATTGTATTGAGTATACAGCCCACACCATATCTATTTAGACAGTGAGGTATCAGATTTAGATTGTATTGAGTATACAGTCCACACCATATCGATTTAGACAGTGAGGAGTCAGATTTAGATTGTATTGAGTATACAGTCCACACCATATCTATTTAGACAGTGAGGTATCAGATTTAGATTGTATTGAGTATACAGTCCACACCATATCTATTTAGACAGTGAGGTATCAGATTTAGATTGTATTGAGTATACAGTCCACACCATATCTATTTAGACAGTGAGGAATCAGATTTAGATTGTATTGAGTATACAGTCCACACCATATCTATTTTGACAGTGAGGTATCAGATTTAGATTGTATTGAGTATACAGTCCACACCATATCTATTTTGACAGTGAAGATAACATTTTAAATGTGCCTCTATACTCCAACATTTTAGATTTGAGATCAAATGTTTCATATGAGGTGACAGTATATAATGTCACCTTTAATTTGAGGATATTTTAATACATATCTGTTTCACCATTTAGAAAAATAAAAGCACTTTATGTATCTAGTCCCCCTATTTGAAGAAGTAGTCAAAGGCTTAGTATTTGGTCCCATATTCTTTGAACGTAATGACTACATCAGTGACTGCTATGATTTAGAAAAATCATGAATGAATCATGAATAATAATGAATGAGAGAGTTACAGAGGCTACAACAAAACATGCTAACCTCTCACTATGACCAATAACAGAGGCTACAACAAATATTGTTGTACCTCTCACCATTAACCTCAAATTAAAGGTGACATTCTGTACTGTCACCTAATACGAAAAATTATATTTCAAATCCAAAATGCTGGAGCATAGCACCAAATTTAAAACTGTAATCTTCACTGTCGGAACACATATGGTGTGGACTATGTGTGTCTGGTAAACACATGTGGATCTTGTTGACCAATTACAGGAATACTGACCTCAGAGTCTCCAGTTTACAATGTGGATTCCCCACAACATCTGAGAGCAGCTTCATTCCTGAATCCTTCAGGTCATTGTTACTCAGGTCCAGCTCTCTCAGGTGTGAGGGGTTTGACCTCAGAGCTGAGACCAGAGAAGCACAGCCTTCCTCTGTGACTCCACAGCCTGACAGCCTGATAAAGAGATCATCATGACTTCACAAACACACTGTTAATTTAACACCAGTAGTGTAGAAGGACAATGGTAGATGCATTTAGTTAATTCTCCAAAACAACATATAGATTCATCTTCCGTTTCCTAGAATTGTATGGTCGTAATGTTATACTAATGTGAAAATCAATGTTTTTCAATATAATATACATAATTCAATCCATATTTTTCTGTAAACTTAATATTTCTTCCTCATGAATAATACTTAAATGTAATTTTATGTACTCACAGAACAGCTCTGGAGGCCTTGACCACTGGCAGCAGCCTCAGAAGACCTTCCTCTGATCTGGAGTATTTCTTCAGGTCAAACACATCCAGCTCCTTTTCTGAAGTCAGCAACACAAAGATCAGAGCTGACCACTGTGCAGGTGACCGGTTGTCTCTAGAGACACTTCCTGATCTCAGGTAGCTTTGGATCTCCTCCACTAGAGAATGGTCATTCAGTTCATTGAGACAGTGGAACAGATTGATGCACCTCTCTGAAAAGGGATTCTCCCTGATCTTCTCCTTGATGTACTTGACTGTTTCTTCATGGCTCTGTGAGCTGCTTCTTGTCTTTGTCAGTAGACCTCGTAAGTGCTTCTGATTGGACTCCAGTGAGAGGCCCAGAAGGAAGCGGAGGAAAAGGTCCAGGTTTCCTGTCTCACTTTGTAAGGCTTTATCCACAGCACTCTTGTAGAAAGTAACTTCAGGCTTGTCTTTTGTTTGCAGTTTTTCCATTAGATTCTCATTGTTGTTGATGAATGAGAGGAACACATATACAGCAGCCAGAAACTCCTGAATGCTCAGATGAACAAAGCAGTACACCTTGTACTGGTACAGCCCGCATTCCTCTTTAAAGAGCTGTGTGCACAATCCTGAGTACACTGAGGCTTCATTGACATCAATGCCAGCCTCTTTCAGGTCTTCTTCATAGAAAATCAGATTGCCCTTCAAAAGCTGTTGAAAAGCCAGTTTTCCCAGTGACAGAATGCTCTCTTTATTCAAGTGTGGACCTGTCTCTTCTTTCCCAAGATACTTTTCATTCTTCTGTTTAGTATGAAACACCACAAGGTGTGTGTACATCTCAGTCAGATTCTTGGGCATCTCTTCTCTCTTATGTTCCAGCATGTGTTCAAGGACTATTGCAGAAATCCAACAGAAGACTGGAATGTGGCACATGATGTGGAGGCTCCTTGATGTCTTTATGTGTGAGATGATTCTGCTGGCCATGTCCTCATCACTGAATCTCTTCCTGAAGTACTCTTCCTTCTGCGGGTCATTGAACCCTCGTACCTCAGTCACCTGGTCAACACACCCTGAAGGGATCTTATTGGCTGCTGCAGGTCGGGTAGTTATCCAGAGGAGAGCAGAGGGAAGCAGATTTCCCTTGATGAGATTTGTCAGCAGAACATCCACTGAAGTTGACTCTGTGACGTCACAACAGATCTTGTTCTTCTGGAAGTCTAGGGGCAGTCGGCACTCATCCAGACCATCAAAGATGAACAGAACTTTGTACTTGTCGTAGTTGGAGATTCTTGATTCTTTGGTTTCCATTGAGAAGTGATTCAGAAGTTCAATGAAAGTGTGTTTGTCCTCTTTCATCAAATTCAGCTCCCTAAAAGGGAATGAAAATACAAATTGGACATCCTGATTTGCTTTTCCTTCAGCCCAGTCCAGAATGAACTTCTGCACAGAGACTGTTTTTCCAATGCCAGCGACTCCCTTTGTCAGCACAGTTATGATACGTTTGTCTTGTCCAGTTAAGGGTTTGAAGATGTCATTACATTTGATTGCAGTCTCTGGTCTTGCTTGTTTCCTGGTTGTTTTCTCAATCTGTTTCAGCTCATGTTCATTATTGACCTCTCCTGTTCCACCCTCTGTGATGTAGAGCTCTGTGTAGATCTTATTGAGAAGTGTTGGGTTTCCTTGTTTAGCGATCCCCTCAAATACACATTGAAACTTCTTCTTTAGATTAGATTTGAGTTCACGTTGGCAAATCACAGCACGCTCATCTGAATCTAGAAATAACCCAGAGGATATTAATATTACATCTGTTTTAATACCTACAGTATTGTAAGACTGTTATAAAGTTGTACATTATAACACTTTCTTCACTTAACTGAGTGTATACATGTGTAAATGTTTTCATAATGCATTACAGACTGGTGTGACTGATTACATTATTATTGGTTATATTATTATTATTATTGATGGTATTATTAATGTTGTCTCTCTCTAAATGAATCACCACAACACATCCCTGCTGCTACTTGATGAAGTCACTAGGTGTTGTGTTAAGGCTGCTACAATATCATTGAGTTACACAGCTACTTTAGCTGTACTTTAGCTACGGCTTTTAAATGTTATAAAACATCATTCGACATGAGGCAGACAGATCTTACTTTTCTCCAGTGTGTCAGCAGGCTCCTTCTGGTTCATTTTCCTCAGGACGTGCATATCAGCACCACTGAATATGGAGAGCACACACACACACACACACACACACACACACACACACACACACACACACACACACACACACACACACAGTCACACAGGGAGGGAATGTTGTGTTTGTTTAATATTGTTTTAGGACTATGACAATGTAAAAAAGGATTAGCTCATGGATTATGAAAACAACAACAATAAATGGGAAAATGGGAGAGGAGAAATGACTAGAGACAGTGTTGTTTAACTCACTGACCATGACCCATGAGTTCTTCTTACCTTTGTTCAGTAGAAAAGTCTCCCTCTCTAAAGTTTATAGGTTGCTCCATAGACCAGTCACTCTTCATAGACACACAGCTGGGTACAGGGGAGGCTGGTCTCTTCCTCTTGATTGGTCTTCAACACAACATATACAAACATTACATCTCTCATCTCTCAGATGGGAAAACATAAGCATGAGCATGAGTTTCAGTCAGAGCTGGAAAATGATATATCATACACTACGGTTGAGGAACAATGGGAAAGTCGTTCTGCTTTGAACGTTGATAAACTTGTATCCTCACTTTTGAGAAAATGTTTTGGTACCTACTGTAGAGCTCTCATTTGACTACAGGACTGTTACTTTGGCACCCATCCAAATAAATCGTTTTTAATACAATTAACTGGTGTTTGGTGTTATTGAGTTATGTCAGTTTCTGTTATGCTATAAATTGTTATTTTATGGTTGTAAAAATGAACTAGAAAATGTTATATAATTACTACTTTAGTAAGGAATTACACATTATTCAGTACTACTGCAGTTGCTACATAATTCCAATAGATGGCAGCATAAAACCACAAATGACATTTCAGAAGATTAGTTTAGTTTTCTCCCTGGATACACCACCACTCCCCCTCACAGGAAAACTCCTGTGTGCTTCTTTCTGTCCCTTTCCACACCGCTAACACAAGAGGAAGGACTGAAAAAGCATTTAACAGATTACTGTGAAGTAATATAATGATGATTCATGTTTATTATCACTTGTTTTTATGTGAAAGCGAAGGGCATGTTGAGGTACATTTATTAACCAGGAGGGTTGAATGATGTAATTTATTGGCGGGCTGGAAGATGTACTCATCTTTTCTATTCCGAGGTTGTTTTACTCACAATATCAGATATTAAGATTATGTTTTATAATGCATGTATACTGAGGTTGAGGTTTTGACTAGTGGTTATTTAGCAGGTATAGTGGTTCAATACCTGCTATGGTCATTTTTTTTTGCTCTCCCAAAAGCAACACAGCCCTAATAGGAGATATATAGCTAAGTAAAGAAATGAGTGACCATTTTAGAAAATTATGAGACATATAGTCTGTGGTTGCTGCTATTTTATGTCAATCATAATGCTGCTTGTAGCCTGTAACTGATGCTTCATGGTCATATGCTGCCATCTATTGGAAATATTTAGCACTTAAAAGGTACTAATTCACGTACAGACATTGGAGGCAGCTGAGAAATAAAGTTATTTTTTTGTTGATAATGCCTTAGATCAGTCTCAAACCTGCCCCACCCATCCCACACCAATTGCTGGACTTTCACGTAGAGATTACCAGGTCACCCAGTTCAAACCACATTGAAAAATAAAAATGAATGTGTCTTGTTTATCAAGTGTTTTTATTTTTGGATAACAAAAACGTTCCCGTTTTAAACAAGATATTTTGTCACAACAAGATGCTCAACTATGCATATAATTGACAGCTTTGGATAGAAAACACAGTTTCCAAAAGTTTCCAAAACTGCAAAGAAATCAACTAAACCCAGTCTTTACAGTGGGTTACATTAGTAATATTCATATTTTATCATTATGTAAAACAAACATTCTAAGTTTTTTTATAGCAATATGTTGAGATCTGGGTCCACTTCCACAAAGCGTCTCAGAGTAGAAAATTGGTCGTATAAGTGCTGAGAATAAAGACATTTTAGACTTCCACTTAAGTATACTCAGACACTTTCTAACCTTCTATAAAGGGTTCTATATATATTCTATATATACTGTATACTCAGACACTTTCTAACCTTCTATAAAGGGTTCTATATATATTCTATATATACTGTATACTCAGACAGGCTAACCTCCTATAAAGGGTTCTATATATATTCTATATATACTGTATACTCAGACACTTCCTAACCTCCTATAAAGGGTTCTATATATATTCTATATATACTGTATACTCAGACACTTCCTAACCTCCTATAAAGGGTTCTATATATACTGTATACTCAGACACTTCCTAACCTCCTATAAAGGGTTCTATATATATTCTATATATACTGTATACTCAGACAGGCTAACCTCCTATAAAGGCTTCTATATATATTCTATATATACTGTATACTCAGACACTTCCTAACCTCCTATAAAGGGTTCTATATATATTATATATATACTGTATACTCAGACACTTCCTAACCTCCTATAAAGGGTTCTATATATATTATATATATACTGTATACTCAGACACTTCCTAACCTCCTATAAAGGGTTCTATATATATTCTATATGTACTGTATACTCAGACACTTCCTTACCTCCTATAAAGGATTCTATATATATTCTATATATACTGTATACTCAGACAGGCTAACCTCCTATAAAGGGTTCTATAAATATTCTATATATACTGTATACTCAGACAGGCTAACCTCCTATAAAGGGTTCTATATATATTCTATATATACTGTATACTCAGACACTTCCTAACCTCGTATAAAGGGTTCTATATATATTCTATATATACTGTATACTCAGACACTTCCTAACCTCCTATAAAGTGTTCTATATATATTCTATATATACTGTATACTCAGACACTTCCTAACCTCCTATAAAGGGTTCTATATATATTATATATATACTGTATACTCAGACACTTCCTAACCTCCTATAAAGGGTTCTATATATATTCTATATGTACTGTATACTCAGACACTTCCTTACCTCCTATAAAGGATTCTATATATATTCTATATATACTGTATACTCAGACAGGCTAACCTCCTATAAAGGGTTCTATAAATATTCTATATATACTGTATACTCAGACAGGCTAACCTCCTATAAAGGGTTCTATATATATTCTATATATACTGTATACTCAGACACTTCCTAACCTCGTATAAAGGGTTCTATATATATTCTATATATACTGTATACTCAGACACTTCCTAACCTCCTATAAAGTGTTCTATATATATTCTATATATACTGTATACTCAGACACTTCCTAACCTCCTATAAAGGGTTCTATATATATTCTATATATACTGTATACTCAGACACTTCCTAACCTCCTATAAAGGGTTATATATATATTCTATATATACTGTATACTCAGACACTTCCTAACCTCGTATAAAGGGTTCTATATATATTCTATATATACTGTATACTCAGACAGGCTAACCTCCTATAAAGGGTTCTATATATAACTTTAGTGGTTCTGTATATTGTAGGAAGAAATAATCCTTTTGGTTTCAACAGGAGTGAAGAGTGTGTTGATATAACAGATATATTGTCAGAATTCAGCTTGTAACAACGATCAGAATAAAAACTATAAAGTTATGCCTGCCAACATATTAGATAATAATTAAGAGGCTAAAAGATTGTGTCATGCTAAAATTTTATAGAGGTGTGCGTGTGTGTGTGTGTGTGTGTGTGTGTGTGTGTGTGTGTGTGTGTGTGTGTGTGTGTGTGTGTGTGTGTGTGTGTGTGTGTGTGTGTGTGTGTGTGTGTGTGTGTGTGTGTGTGTGTGTGTGTGTGTGTTTGCTGGTGAGACAACCACATATCACAGTCTAATATACAGGATACAAACATTCCATTCCAGCTATATCGCGTTTTGCAAAACAAAAATTCATACACAAAAAACTATGGATTACAATCTTAGAACAACAATATTTTACAGACAAGGTTCCCCTAAGCAATACTGTCTGATGAATAACAAATGTGAAAAAATTGTGGAAACACGTTTTAGAAACAAACAACATTGTAATCTCACCTCTTAGCTTTGGTGTCATGTTCCCCAGAGAGTCTCGTTTTAGAGGCAGGGCCCCCCTCCTCTCTCTCTCCAGAGAAACTCATTTTAGAGGCAGGGCCCCCCTCCTCTCTCTCCCCAGAGAGACTCATTTTAGAGAACTGTCCCCTAAACAGAGATCCAACATGTTGGTTGTGGTTAACACAGTGACAACTAAACAGAGATCCAGCATGTTGGTTGTGGTTATTAACACAGTAACAACTAAACAGAGATCCAACATGTTGGTTGTGGTTAACACAGTGGCCACTAAACAGAGATCCAACATGTTGGTTGTGGTTAACACAGTGACCACTAAACAGAGATCCAACATGTTGGTTGTGGTTAACACAGTGACAACTAAACAGAGATCCAACATGTTGTTTGTGGTTAACACAGTGACAACTAAACAGAGATCCAACATGTTGGTTGTGGTTAACACAGTAATTCTTGAAGGTCATATGTTCTCTTTTATTCATTATCTCTTAGAAAACAAACATTTACTAACAGACACATCCAAACAGTCAAGTGATTTAATGCATCACATGAATATGTAGTCGTGATTTATATTTTTCACCTTTTGTCCATAATAATAATAATAATATAATATAATAATAATAATAATATAATAATAATAATATAATATATAATAATATTAATAATAATAATATAATATAATAATAACAATATAATATATAATAATATTATTAATAATAATATAATATAATAATAATAACAATATAATATATAATAATATTAATAATAATAATATAATATAATAATAACAATATAATATATAATAATATGAATAATAATAATATAATATAATAATAACAATATAATATATAATAATATGAATAATAATAATATAATATAATAATAATAACAATATAATATATAATAATATTAATAATAATAATATAATATAATAATAACAATATAATATATAATAATATTAATAATAATAATATAATATAATAATAACAATATAATATATAATAATATTATTAATAATAATATAATATAATAATAATAACAATATAATATATAATAATATTAATAATAATAATATAATATAATAATAATAACAATATAATATATAATAATATGAATAATAATGTCTCACTTTCTCTTTTAATAACTTCTCTCATTCTAGTGTGTTGCTTTGTTCAACAGTTATGATATTATGATGCTGTTACTGAATTCAGTTCATAATATTAATGTTAAGAAAAGTCTGTTCAGTGGATTCATACCAAATTACACAGGAAGCAGGAGCTCATTGTAATTTAGAAAACAACAAATGTTCTGATATTCTGAAAGACGACTTACAAATTATACATAAAAAATATACAAATTGTACAATAACCGCAATATACGAATATATGAACAACATGTTATTGAATGTGACTTGACTACACCCAGTTAGCGCCATTTTGTATGATTGAACTGTCACGTAGCTGTCCCAGGTGAAATGGACTGTTAGATCTGAGTGTTTTACTGTCATTCACTATACTAAAATAACACCAGACATTGAATTTCTCTACACACTTTACAATAATCCCTGGGAAGATTCTTACCTTGTATCCTGAATTCACAACCAGAACATGTCAAGTCATTGAGATATTTTCCGTTGTGTTGAGAGAACCTTCCTGATGACAAGTCTCTCTGTATCTATATTCTAGGTACAGTTGATCTTTGGATGTAATAATATCTGGTCAAAGTCTAGTGACATAACACCATAGTATATCATAACCATAACAGCAGTTTAACCTTTGGTCAATAAAGGCCATGGCATATTATAACATGTAGAATCATTATGATGATCCAGGTTCATACTATAAATGTAGAATCATTATGATGATCCAGGTTCATACTATAACATGTAGAATCATTATGATGATCCAGGTTCATACTATAACATGTAGAATCATTATGATGATCCAGGTTCATATTATAACATGCAGAGTCATTATGATGATCCAGGTTCATACTATAACATGTAGAATCATTATGATGATCCAGGTTCATACTATAACATGTGGAATCATTATGATGATCCAGGTTCATACTATAACATGTAGAATCATTATGATGATCCAGGTTCATACTATAACATGTAGAATCATTATGATGATCCAGGTTCATACTATAACATGTAGAATCATTATGATGATCCAGGTTCATATTATAACATGCAGAGTCATTATGATGATCCAGGTTCATACTATAACATGTAGAATCATTATGATGATCCAGGTTCATACTATAACATGTGGAATCATTATGATGATCCAGGTTCATACTATAACATGTGGAATCATTATGATGATCCAGGTTCATACTATAACATGTGGAATCATTATGATGATCCAGGTTCATACTATAACATGTAGAATCATTATGATGATCCAGGTTCATATTATAACATGTGGAATCATTATGATGATCCAGGTTCATACTATAACATGTGGAATCATTATGATGATCCAGGTTCATACTATAACATGTGGAATCATTATGATGATCCAGGTTTATACTATAACATGTAGAATCATTATGATGATCCAGGTTCATACTATAACATGTAGAATCATTATGATGGATCCAGGTTCAACATATCTCTAACTGTGAAGGATACAATGGGGTCCCAAATTATTGACACCATTGATAAAGATTTGTAAAAATGATGTTATAAAATAAATAATTCCAAGACTGAGCTATATTTTATGCTCAAACAAAATGGTGAAATTAAATGATTTTCTACTAATACAATATGGCTCAGAGAAAGAGATTGTGTTTAACAAGTAATACTTTTTCTCTCTAAAGGTTCGGGGTCAAAATTGACACCCCTTTCAATACCTCACCTTGTGTGGATAACGGCACTGAGCCTTTTTCTGAAAGGTTTTATGAGTTGGAGAACACATTGGGAATGATATTATACCATTCCTCCATACAGAATCCTTACAAATGCCCCTACTAGGGAACGACACCCACCATAACAGGTATAGAAAACCATGCAGTCCCTTATGAGTATAGTAACGCAGCAACGCAGTAGTAGAGCCCAACAACCCCTTAACAACAGTCTTACAACCCCCCACTAATAGAGTCCCACACCCCCCTCTCAGCAGACAGCCACGCCTAAACCAACCCCCTGATGAGGCAAACATCAAAACTGTACTTCAAATTGATACAGGCCATCCATCATAAAGAAATCATTGATAAAGCCATCTCAGGCCGAAGGTTCCCTAGTGGCATGATGAGACAGGGGAGCAGACTCACCAATTTGATCAAGCCATCCTCACCCACAGATTACACTGTAACCCAAGTACTACAGAACACACAGCAATGGATGAACAATAACATGAACATATTACAAATACACTACCAGACAGTTATCGAATCACTCACACAACCACCCAATACATTCAACACTCTTGCATTGCACATAGCTGTGGGCTGGGCGCATAAGAGATACACACACAAACTGACACACACTACCATCACTACAGTGGAAACAATGTTGAACCATTCCTTAGAAACTCACGCCAGACAACTCCCTAGGGCTACCCTTTCTTACCCCACTACAGAGCTCCCCTTCCCCTCAGCCTCCCCCCAGCCAATAACCACATTGGCTCCCGGTCCACTGGAACAACAACAGAACCCCTGGCATACAGCCTCAGCTCATTGGCTCCCGGTCCACTGGAACAACAACAGAACCCCTGGCATACAGCCTCAGCTCATTGGCTCCCAGTCCACTGGAACAACAACAGAACCCCTGGCATACAGCCTCAGCTCATTGGCTCCCGGTCCACTGGAACAACAACAGAACCCCTGGCATACAGCCTCAGCTCATTGGCTCCCGGTCCACTGGAACAACAACAGAACCCCTGGCATACAGCCTCAGCTCATTGGCTCCCGGTCCACTGGAACAACAACAGAACCCCTGGCATACAGCCTCAGCTCATTGGCTCCCGGTCCACTGGAACAACAACAGAACCCCTGGCATACAGCCTCAGCTCATTGGCTCCCGGTCCACTGGAACAACAACAGAACCCCTGGCATACAGCCTCAGCTCATTGGCTCCCGGTCCACTGGAACAACAACAGAACCCCTGGCATACAGCCTCAGCTCATTGGCTCCCGGTCCACTGGAACAACAACAGATCCCCTGGCATACAGCCTCAGCTCATTGGCTCCCGGTCCACTGGAACAACAACAGAACCCCTGGCATACAGCCTCAGCTCATTGGCTCCCGGTCCACTGGAACAACAACAGAACCCCTGGCATACAGCCTCAGCTCATTGGCTCCCGGTCCACTGGAACAACAACAGAACCCCTGGCATACAG